>NC_046648.1:7145000-7445000 GCF_900324485.2 Mastacembelus armatus
TGTCACTGTCTGTCCAAGATGACTCATCCATTGTTCCCAATGGCTTCCAAGTCTCGTACTGTATAATTTAGACTCAGACGTGCCTTTCTGGAGGCCTGGGGGACAGAGATCTTTAGCAGTGGGGACGACAGTAGCCTTCAGTGAATATCAATCACCTGCCAATCTCCCCAGCGGAGGCCAAGTACACTCTCAGCTCACCATATCCAGTCCATTTATTAGAGTTATGGTGATGGGGCCAGTCTGCCCGGTCGTGTAACAAGAGCAACAAAACAACTTCTGAATGGAAGTCCTGTGTTTAGATGACATCATCTGTGGCTGCTTCAGTTACGCTGCAAGAAATGAACAACAGCAGACAAGGGGTGACGTAATGTATCGGCACTATGCTGAGCCACTAAATGTTGACTTTTAATCCATATTGGTCTCACTGCATTGTTGACTCCAAAGACTTCATTACATCATCTACAGTGACTCTTTAGCAGAACAGTGATAAAAGAAAGGAATTTGTTTTGTCTACAGGAGGAATGACAGCAGGCTTACTTTGTAGAATGTGGGATCAAAAATCACCCTGAATGAAGGTGATCAATGTATTACTGATTAAAGGCGTATATGCTTTAACCTAAGGAATTTTCAAATGGTATCTGTAAACAACATGGTTTTCACCAAGAATAAAGTCAAAGATTTTTACTGAAAGTTTTATCAATATATTGTGATTGATTCCTGTACTGGTCTGTTATTTGACATACAAACGGTTGGTTTATTTGGTTATTTCCAATCTCCTGGAGATATTCAGGAGATTGGTAATCAGTGTGTCTGACTCAATGTATAATGGAGAATTTCTGCACACGTTTTCATTGAAACATGGCTGCACAGCAACATTTCAGACATGTGCATTGAGCTGGACAGGCTTATTTTATAACTGCTGACAAAGGAATCATTGCTGTGCAAGACTTGTGGCCATGTCGTACTATAGTCCATAAGGAACAGGACTTTGTTTCCCTCTATGTATGTATGTATGTATGTATACCATGCATATAAATGGAAATAGACCTGAAACTACACCTGATACTGACTGTACTATATGCTTCAAGCAGTGTGCACGTCAGATTATCTAATGTCATCTGAACCCTCCTGCCCTCATAATCCTGTTCCACAGTGAGCTCTCTCCTTGTTTGCCAAGGCTTTGGACTTTCTGTAACAGAAACATTTTTCGAGTGGTATTGTTAGCATCATAACCACACCACTAATGTGGAATGACAGTGTGCTGTCTTTCCCCTCAAATGAGACCAATACAGCCTGGTTGAACCTGCTGGGAGCTAAAGCATCCATCAGCATAAGGAGAATACACATTTTTATGAACTAGTTGCTGCTTATTCTGTTTAACAAAATTATATTGTTGCCTTATTACAATCATACAATCATACCGTCTTAGCTTCATTCTCAAAAATTGCATTGCATCAAAAGCTTTTTAGAATGAAACATTTAACCTGAAATTTTGTGAGTGGGTTTCTTCTTCTGTAAAAGTAGACTAACAGCTGTGCAAAAACCCACAACTTTCAGATCGTCGAAGGGAAAGACAGGATACAATATCAATTAGAAGAGGAAGAAAGCTTTATCAAGCCAAAGTTTTAAAATCACTAGCAGAACAGAGAGAGTCCTACTATTACATTTCTGTGTGACAGCTTTATTGGCCACATGGATGACTTTTGGGTAGAGTAATTACTTGCATATGCATAATTTCACTTCCTTGCTGTCACCTGACCTTTTCCTCTGCATCATTGCAAGGTGGAGCATGAAGTGGGTGAATATAGGAAATATGAGAGGAAGGGAGAGGAGAGTTCCAGAAAGAGGGGGAGGATGAGATGGTAGTGGTGGTGGAGAAGGAAGATGAGGAGGAGAAAAGTAAATTTGAAGGTTAGGATGATGAGAATGCACTGCCTTACACTGTGCCACTGGGAAACTTGAGATGTGAACAGATACAATTGTATGCTAGAGTTTCCCGCAAAGAGCCCCCTCCACAGCAGAGCATCAAAAGAGGCAGGAGAGGGGGGTTAGCAAGGTGGAGGTTTTATTGCGTTAAGACATCCGAATCAGGCATCGGTTGCATAATACTTATGGTACGAAGGCACAAAGGTCGAAAGTGATAAATGCAAGGCAAAGATAATGAAAAAGTTAGATGATGCTGATGATGCCCTGAAGGAAAAATCACCAGAAAGACTGGAAAGCAACATCAAGAATACAGAGGTAACAGAAGTGAGAGTCAAGGAGGAAGAAGAGGTGAAGGAGTGTTTTATAACCTCTCATCATCTCAGACTCCTGGTGCTGTGAGGAGACATAGGCCTAGATGAATTATTCAGTTTCTGGCTGGTTGAGCTCCTCTGGGATTGGTGCTTGCTCTCCTCGAATGTTAGAGCACCACTTGACGGTAAATGCTCAATGGGACAAACAAGAGGTCCTTAAAAAAGACCTATGCACTTAACTCACACTACAACCCCCCTGCCCCCACTCATTCTGACCCCAGCCAAGATCAATACACAGTCGGAGCCAGATGTTGCACAATACCACACCAGGGAAGGAAGGGTTCTAAGAGGAAACCTCCAGAGGAAGTTGTGTGCCTGCATTTCTAAACGTTCTCATGGGCATGTCAATAGATTGCAGAGAGTGAATACATTGACAAGGCAGGGTAGTGGCTTGCATGAAAACTGTCTCGTCATTTTTTTTTTTTTTTTTAACCCTGTACATTTTTACAGAACCACAGTGATTTACAGACCTCAGTGCTGTAATCCAGGGATTTCACACAGCCTGTTCGCAGGGCATCGGACTGTGTGCTGACAGAGCAGTAAGTGTGATGCTTATGGGCGCAGGATGCAGGCTGCATTGTGAGGTCCAATGCTGCCATCTTCAGGTTCTGTTCGGACATTAAGATGAAATAATTATGGATGAAATCAAAACTACTGTACATTGTATAATTGATTGTAATCCAAGTTCAGTGATTATTATCATTGCATATGTAACTGATATTACTCTGAGGACTCTGGGGCTAATACTGTTGCTTGTACAAATTAATAGAATAAATAAAAGTGACTACACATGAAGATGAATATTCTTTCTGCTGCATCCTGATCCTTGCTTTCCCTCAACATAATGTACAAAATAAATTTCAGTGTAAATGCTGACATTGAAGTTATATTCATACTGTATCATGGATGCATAAGGATGCATAAATTATTTTTTTTTTTGTTAGGATTATTATGTATGGTGCAAAACCCAGCAACATTTTGCCAAACACAACAGTAAAAGAGGAAACACAACATTTCACAAAACACAATAGTAAACAAGAAACCACAACAATATTTCACAAAACATAACATAAATACATTTTCTTGTCATTTTCTTGTGTCTTAGTCCTGCCCATATATTATGCATAGGAAAGAAGCAAGAACCGAGGAGCCGTGAAACATGTTTTTAGAGACAATCAGAATGTAAAGAAGCCAAACACAAACTGTTTTTGAATAAAGGGGTGGGTCAATGTGTAACAAACCTCTGTGTATCCTTGGTTATACCTCCTCTAGGAAACCTCCTTGCTCCTCGCTCCCCAGAGCAGAAATAACATGGGATGTCCTTCATCATGATGGACTCAACCACTTCTGGGTTCACTGAGATTGACGAGTGAGGGCAATAAAATAAATGAGTATTAAAAGCAGGCAAAGGATTTGAATGTGGCATTCTTCCTTGTGGGTATTCAGGTATCTGCAACTAACGTTTCGGTAACATTAGCAACCCAGCATGGTAATGATTTTAATATTTGTGTTGAATTAATATTCGTTTAAATGTCTTTCAAGTTTTGTGTAATGTTAGAGATTTGCTTTCACATTTGCGGTAGCCAGATGGGCTTTACAGCCATGAACCCACACCTCATGCGTATGTCTGAGTGTGGGTATCTGCATGTGTAAAGTACATCTACTTAATTACTGTACCTAAGTGCAATTTTGAGGTATCTGAACTTTACTTGAGTATTTCCATGTTTTGCTACTTCAGATTTAAAATATGATTCCCTGTCTAGGACCAGTATTCTGGGCTACTGTGGAAATGTACTGGCACAACATGGTTGCCCCTGTGAAAAGAGATCCGCTCCCTATGTAGATTTTAAAGGATCTTTAAGTAAAATTGTGAATGCAGATTTTTAATTGTGACAGTATTATTACATAGAAATATTTATTTGTGGTATTTATATGTTTACTTAAGTAAAGGATCTTCCACCACTGTGTAAAAGTGTATATATGTGTGTTTTCATGTGTGTGTGTATGTGTGTGTTCACTCTGTCAGAATACTCCCTCACCACATCCGTGCTAGCTCTCTCCATCAGCGAGTATCATCTCTCTGCTCACTGGTAACACAACACTGGAGGCAAATGAAATGCAATGCAGACAATCAGCTCTGCAGTGCCTGCCTTTGCCCTCAGACACAGACTCAACACTGCTGCTGAGCCCAAGCAGAGCCTGTCCTGGCCTGGCTTTTAGTCCAAGCAGAACTGTTTAGAACTGATTTATCAGGAACCTCAGACAGTAAAATGTTTGAATCGACAAATAAATGCATATTAACATGCAAAAATATATTAAATCCAGAAATTGTTTCATTGATGGATCAATATAAGAAGATAAGATAAGATGAGATAAGATAAAATGACTACCTTATCAGTTATCAGTTATCAGTTATCAGTTCCACAGTGGGGAAATTCCAAAATGCTTCAGCAGCAAAAGAGATGAGTGTAGCCAACAAGCCTCAGTTTTTTGTATGAGCACAGGCTGGATAAGTACCTCTATATAAAAATAAATTCAATTATCATGGCCATGGCATTTTCCACATTTTATTATGACTGTGGTGTTGATGATCTTGTAAAGGTCAGTACCAGTTATGCAAATATGGCTTATTCCAACTTGGAAGGTCAGATTTTGTTGTTTTTAGCCATGCTTGTGACTTATGCTTATGACTCATGAACTTCATAATGTTGATCATTATGTCAAAATTTCAGTTTGTCCAATACGTTGATTTATGTTTGCACAACTAATGACATTTGCTGTTCAATGATATTGTTGTGCCTTAGAACAGCCTCACAGAGTCACTAACAAGGCTAAGATTTAGCTCATTTAATAATGTTGTTGTTGGAAAAATATATGTAGAAAAGCAAAACACACATAACAGACTGTGTCAGTTTGCTCAGCATGTCTTCCCATTGTCTTCTGTTGTTCAGACATTGTAAGATGAGAAAAACAAGCTGTTTTCTTGGCTCACTGATGCCTTTCTAAAGGCCATACTATAACACACTTGCTATATTCATTGCAACAAACTACCATGTAACCATTATGTATTATAATTAGAGGTAAATACATAGACATAATGGCATAAACAAGCATACACAAGAGGCCAAGCATGATGAATAACTGCATTAGCAATTTGATACAAATTAAATCAATGGAGCCCAGCTCGACTGTGTGATTTACAACAGAAGGGGCTAAAAAGCAGGGTGATCAGGAGGTGAACGGAGCTTGTGATTTGTTTGCATACTATGTCTTCATTAATCGTATCTGCTAAGTTGATGAGGCATTCAGCTCATTGAAAATATTATGGTAATGTTATTGTTGAAACAGCCACTATGCAACCACATCACTGGCAGGGTCATCACCTCTGCCACTGCAAATAGCCTGTATAACATTCACTGTAGTGGATGATTACAGAGATTGAGAAAGACAGTGAGACAGGGATAACCTGTGCGGCCTCCGTGCAATGGTTGAGTGGTTTATGTAAGACTGATCCAACCAATCACCTCACTTCCTCTCTCACCTACCATAGCAGCCAAGGCGCTGATAATTTATCCATCTGAGAAAGTGATTTCAGGGTGCCAAATGCAACACAGGAAATGAATCCACAGACATTCTCATGTAGAGTTATGGCAGGTCTGGTTGCTGGTTGCGGGATGAGGCAGCTAAAGAGGCATCAGTGAGGTTGACCAGCAAGCGAGTGACAAAGCTCTGAGGACTGTTCCAGTGTCAGCCATGCAGAACATGGCTGACCAGAGAAGTAAATTGATTTGACATGGAGCACTAGTTGTGGTCTTTTCTTGTAAGAACTAGGTTTTGTTCAGTTTTACATTGTTACATAGGAAACTGCTGAACCACTAAAGATTTCAAAATAGTGTGGCAAAAAACAGGAAAGGACAGAAGAAATCAGCACTGATGAGAAAGGGATATCTAATAATAAACTTTGTTGAATAGAGCACACACATGCAGAATAAACATATTTTTCATAGGCTTTAATGCCATGTAAAAAAAATGAAACCACAGGAAAGGGCTTGGATGGAGGTGAACAAGGATGTTCATGCAAGCTAAATGTAAAACAGCCCAGCTAAGTGCATCCTGAGCAAGTCTTTGTGGACTACACTTCCAATACAATGAGCTTTCCAAAAATCCAATATGCACATTGACTAAAAATATCCTGTCTGAGTAAAGCAGTGGAGGGGGCAACCAAGAATGAAGTCATATCCCTGAGGAGTTTGGCTTTAGTCTTCTCCTCTAAAGCAATCAGTTGGAGTGGACACATTTTTTTTTTTTTTTTTTGGCCTTGCTATTCACTGTGGGAGGGCAAACTCATTGTAGATATGAATGCACCTAATATGCAAGATAAAAGACAGGCAGCTCTTTCTGTTTTCAACTAAGAACACAAGTGTGCATGTCGCGTAGATGTGGACAGTAATGCGCTTAGCTAGTTAACTTAGCATAAAGGTTTGAGTTTTACAACCAGTAGGGCTGCACTGATTACTCGAACAAATCGATGAATTCGATTACAAAAAAATCGTCGAGTCAAATTCATTGCCTCGAGTATTCTTTTAATTACTATCACTTGCCTTTTCGGGCCTCTTCCGCCTTGGGATCATTGTTCCACACGGACCGTAATCACAACGTCATTTCAAGGTAACATGTCATTTACACAATAGTGCAAAAGTCAATTTTATCCAATTACTTGAGTAATCTCTGAAATCCTCGACTCCAAAAACGATTGATATGTGCAGCCCTATAAAGCAATAAGTCATCGATTTTACACATGAAATGGGCATGGCTGCTGCTTTCCTCATTTACTAGTTCCATTTTTTTCTTTAAACAATATTGTGAAAGTTACTTAACGTAGAAACATGGCAATATCAGAGATGATGTTAACAATTTACGTTATGGTTTGACGTTTTATCCATTATTTGACATGGCAGATAAGTCTAAATACTGCAATAGTCTAGCTGTGTGACTTAACATGTACTGTACCTAATGCCATAGTTACTGGAGATGTGAATTTTGAGTGAATTAATGTAAGTTGCAGATTGTGTTTGCACTATGGCTGGAGTTTTTAGCTTACCCCTGCTAAATATCAGTGCAAGCAGTAGGGTCGGTGCTTGGATGTTTCAAATTGAACCTTGGGATACTGAGTTTTTTTTTTAAACTCACCAAATATTTTTGAACAAAGCTCTTAATTTTTTGTATTGATGGTTTAGATGAGTTTCATGCCAACCAACCTGACATACATGTTTTTGGACTGTGGAAGGAAACCAGTGTACCTGGAGTAAACCCACGTAAGCACAGGGAGAACATGCAAACTTCACACAGAAAGGCCCCTGCTGGGTTTCAAACCAGGAACCTTCTTGCTGTGAGGTAATAGTGCTAACCACCAATCCACCGTGCTACCTACACATGAGCATTATCACCATCATGATGGGAAAATTTATTGCACATCTGTTCTATTAGACTGTATTAATTTTAGCCCACTGCTAACTGAGCATATAGAATTTGCTTATGTTGGTCTCTCTCGTTCTTCCTGCATGTGTTTTCCAGACTTTATATCTTGCCAAAGTGGAAAAGCTCATTTACACCATCTTTGCACATTAAATATCTCCACATAAAGTGTTTGAAATGAAAGGTCAGCAGCTCTTTAATCTAGAGCAACACACAACACCTCTGCACAGTCATATGAATAGACACATACTCATGCAGACAGGATTGACAAGGGGGTGGGGTGCTGTAATAACACCTTTGGGAAATTAGCTGATGGCAGCAGCTCGGCTGCTTCTTGGCTTTACCTGAAGGGATTGAATTGTGGAAAAGCCAACCAAATATCAATAAGGGTGGCGATTTAGCTGTGCACCGCTCAAGGATAAAGAGCTTATGCATGAAACCTCTGGAAATACACTTGAACTTGGTGTGTAAAATGCTGTCGCTTCAAACAAATCCCTGATTAAATCCCCCAAACATGTTTTAGTTAGCTGTACGAGGGGAAGCCTGGTGTTGGCTGTGGAGGAGGACAGAGGGAAGAGGCGAGAATAAAGAAGGAACTGGAGAGGGTGAGCAATATATACATGTCTGAAAACCTGCAGCATAGTGCATTACATGACGCAGATGAGCCTGTTTGAAGTGTGCTATGTTAATGGATTCCCTCTGGCATTTATGAGCCTCTGTGTATCATTCTCACAGATGATGCAGCCTCTGAATATCACTCTGACACTAAAGGCAAACCGCTGGCACACTTCATTTGTAATGCAACTTATACATTGTTGGTGTTTGAATTAATTACCCAGAATTATCATTCATAATTTTTGGCGCTGGCGCTATTGTTGTTGGGTACTGTGTACATGGTAAACCAGTTTAATTTTACATTAACTTATTGGATAAAGAGGACGTGGGAAGAAATGAGTGTGCAGCACTTGAGTGGCACACCTAGTTTCCACAGCCAACAACGTTAGGAAAGCTCCCTAAGTGAAATGTCACTGTAACATCTGTAATAGTGGTTGTGGATTTACAGCTTGTATGAAAAGAACAGAACAACATTGCCTCATTTTGGATCATTAATTTTTATTACTTTCCTGGAAATCTCTTCATTTGGCATTTTACTGCCATTCTGAAATGTAATGGTTGTTTTTCTGTGATGCATACACACTTGTCGGCTCTGTTCTCCTAAACAGAGAAAATGAAAAACTGTAATAACACAAAACTTGCATCTTTGCTGCAACAAATGATTTTAGGATGATATAGCTGGCTCAAAATCTCATTAGACTGAAGTGATCCAGTCTTTTCACTTGAAACACACTGATTTGTCTGTCTGGGAACTGACTGCCACTAATGATACAGTGACATCAGTGACAGTGTATATAGGAGCAATGCAACTGAATGAAAGCACAGCAATGTGGCCTGATGCTGTTTACCATAAAGTAATCAGCCTACGCATCTCATTAATAGAGGCTGACTCATGTCATTTTGAATGCAAGCCTTGAAATAGTGTCAGACAGCCTGGAAAATGAAAGGACAAGAAACCAAGGTAACAGAGTGACACTGAACAAGAATCATTAGCACTTGTCTTGTACAATGCAGCTGTGTATGTGAATGCTGTATATGCAAATATACATGATTTTAGTGTCCATGCATGATTTATGAGCCTTAAAAAGTTGCCGAGATAAAAAAAGAGAATTTGAAGAGAATTACATGGCATTCTTTATCCTTTTCTGCAGGCCTCTCAGACTGCATTAATATCCATCAGAATGAAACAGAAGGTTGCATTCACATGGACTCAGCATCGACAGAAACTGAAATCCTCCTCAACTTAGAAAGGGAAGCTGGTGTCAAGACTTCTTAGACTGCATGTGATAACCTTCTCTTCCTAAGCTCTTCATGTCATCTGCATTTTTTTTTAGCCAGCAAATTACTGTGATAACATCAAATATAACCTTTCAAAAAGAATGATACCTCTGGAGAGATAATTAGCTCTTTGAAGCAGTGACAGCTTAAGGTTTAGGTAGTCGGGCAACTCTTTCATGTGTGATTAGGTGTTCTTAAATCCATCACGCAGAGAGAGACAGATAGAGAAAAGGAGAGTAGAATGGAAAAGCTGATCAACCTTGAAATGTCACCACCACTTCC
Organism: Mastacembelus armatus; assembly: GCF_900324485.2. NCBI lineage: Eukaryota > Metazoa > Chordata > Actinopteri > Synbranchiformes > Mastacembelidae > Mastacembelus > Mastacembelus armatus. The sequence goes on from NC_046648.1 coordinate 7,154,948, forward strand.
TACACACATACACGGTGTTCACAGGTTGATGTTTTGCAGGAGGAAAGAAAGTCTCCTGTGGCACAGTTAAGGGAAGGTGAAGGGAAAGAATAGCAGAGAAGATCGAAAGAGCAACGAGGATGGTGTACATCGAATGTCAGGGCTGTCAAATGCAGTCAAACTGCTCAGTGCAATCAAACCGATGTGGAGCTCTGGCTCAGATGCACAAGCCCAGGCTCACTGGCTTACCTCAGCACTGCACCAGGAAAGGACTGTCACTGGATATTACCATGTGGACCACTGAGCAGATTCTTCTGCGTCACAGTGGACGGGGACAGCTTTAGGTCCCTTTATACTCCCACCCTCTTGCCCTGTGCACAATTTCGCTGTTAGAAACATTCACATTAAATATGAATAGCCTTAATAATAATGCAAGCTCTCAGAGATTGCATCCTAGGTTTAAAAAAAAAAAAAAAAAGCGATCCCGTATTTGGGACACACACAAGCCTCTTAACATGCTCCCTGGACACTTTTATGGTTTGGTGCCATTTGGGAACAATTTGATACCACCCAGTGTTTTTCAGGCTATGACTGATGTTGCTTTCCCATCCTTCCAGTTAGCCAAGTGGGAATACAATCAAGCATTTGATCTATTCAATCTATTCACTACAGTATATGACAAAAATGTTGCACTTTGAATGTACAAATACAGTTTTGCTACAGTTTGTTAAATAAATGCGTGTGAATGGCAGTAATTCCTGTTATACACAAACTGTTTTATATGCAGAGCAGCATTTTAAGTCAGAGTTTCTTCTATTTCCTCCTCCATGGACAAGTGGGCAGATGAGTGGCTAGGGCTGGATCTAGTTTTCAAGCTGATAGAGCCGTACAGTTTGGCTGAACGCTTGGAATAAGCGATGACCTTTCTCCTGTACATCTCCCCCTTCCACATGGAGATCATCAGCAAAGTGGAGAGCACCACGCCGCCCAGCGTGAGTAGGCACAGCCCCGCTATGACACACCGATCCAGGTGGGCACCTATACGGGCGCTCTCCATCTCCAGCCTCTCCATCTCTCTCGCCGACACGCTGTCACGGTCCACCACCACATCCCGTGGCACGGCGTAGGAGATGATAACCAAGGAGATCCCAGTCACCAAGAACGTGACTGCACTGATAAACCCATAGTCTATAGAACTTCCCGAGCCCTCCCCTATGGAGAGATCATCTTCAGACATGAAGGAAAGCTCTGGTAAAGTCTCAGAGCAAGGCTCGCCGATGCGCACAGGCCTGAGAGTACTTTTACAACTAGTCTCCGGGCTCGCCAGTCGCAGGTTAACATTCTCGTCAACATATGTGAATGATGTCTCTAATTCCTCGTCGCAACAAACTCGGATTTTGTCCTCGCCGAGGTGACCGAGTTTAACCTCCGCGCCGCCCTTGCGCGGCGCCGTCTTTGGTGCTAAAAGACACCGGCCATAGCAGCTGCGGGCCGGGTTACAGCCAGCCTCCCCTGGGAACGCTCCTCCTGTTGATCCACCCGACTTGCGGACATGCAGCACGCTGGAAACTCGGTCAAGGACGTCGGTGGGATCAGACTGTTTGCCTGCCTCATCTGCAGCAAGCAGCTCTGTAGAAGCCATCCCTTTATCACCACCAGCTGGTTCTCTCTGGAGCTTCCTCCCACGATGTTTTCACTCCACAGCATTCCTAATAAGAGGACACACACCAGCTCGAAGTTAAACTGTGCATTTTAATTAGTTTTCCTTCACTGCAAGTCGTGAAACCGTTTATACACACTAATGCCCCAAAACTTGTGCGTAATTTGGAACGGTGCGCAAAATGCACGTACTTTTACAGGTCTATTGAAATCAACACCACTTTAAAGTTGATTGGATCGTTTAAGAAAAATCTGTGGATCGTTCTTGAAAGGCGCTTAAAGGGTGAGATTAGCCAACTCTGTATCCAATTAGGAAAACAATCCACGTTTAAACCGAGATTACGCTACATTTTAATTCTGCTTTAAATGGATGCTGACTTTAAATTAGATACTCTTGTAAAACAGGGGTATAACTAAGTCAGACATAAAATGCATATAAATAGACCACACATAGCTGCAGATAGTCTACTTCCGAGAAAAGCACCAGTCGTAAATATATTGCCAACATACGCGTCGTAACACTCCTGTACACTTTATTGGAATTCAGCAGCATATGTGAGATTCTCTTCTGCATAAGGGCGGACCTATCACGCACAATCCGGTTTTATGTTCCCCTAATCCCCTACCAAACCCCCCTCCGGACCGCACAAATAAAAAAAGAAGGCAACTCACCGCTACTTCAGCATCCCTTCTGCCTCATACACATTATCGCCTGTGAAGCCTCATAACTGGGAGAGCCCAAAACGCGTTATCAGTGACTGTGCTTTGACTGTAATCTGTCCCTGCTCGATGCTGTGGCGGCGGGCTGCACTGTGTTAGTCCCCTCCCACACACAGAGCCCCAGCTGCCCGTGCTGTGGCGCTGAAAGGAGCGCCGCTATCTGTGAGCCGATTGAGATCTGTACCAGGCAGTCAGCACAGGCGGGATGAGGATGTGACGGGTTGAAAGGGAACGTGGAGACTCGACCATTGCATTTTACTGACACTGCCCTTCCCGTAGGAAACATTTGAGGTGCCTGTGAAGAACTCCTGAGCTCTGATGAAAGATATAGAAACATATCTTTAAGCACTGAATACTAAAGCACATGTCTCTGTAGGAGAATTTACAGGAGCTCAAGTGCCATAAAGTTGCTACAGAGCAAATACTGGAGGCCACAAACATATTTGAAATTCCTATAGGCATCGTATAGGACTATTATAGTCATTCCAGTAGAGAGAAATAATGTACTTAGGTACAATTAAATACACCCCAAAGGCTCCAATGTGCTGTTTTAAAGAAGCCATAGCAAATAAATCAGGCATATAACATGGCAATGTGTGTGATGATCATGGACATGCATTTAATCCAGACTGTATGCTGTGAGTTAAAACTATCCAGGAGTGGTATGAAAACAGCATTGTTAAAGGGAGTGCACCATCTGTTCTCTGGTGCTCTCTCAGAAGATTACTGCCCACTATGTCAAAGCCATCCTAATCCATGTTTAATCTAGAGCTTCACTAGGTCATCTGATCTGTGAGGCCTTAGAGAGGTTCATCCTCAACATCTCCAGAGTCCTAGGTTTGGCAGCATCGTTGTGGATACATTGTAAAAAAAAAAATTAAAAAAAAAAAAACACAGAAAATGACTTGTAGGAAATGACACCTTAAACTAGATGATAAGTACAGGCCACCATCAACCACCTGAGTGAGTAATTCCATTTCAAACTGAACATTAATTTGCTGACCGTTCCACCTACTTTAGCACAACCAGTAGCTATAAATACAGCCACCTTTTTCTGGAGTCCTAGTGGCTAGGTGAACAGCTTTGGCTCACTTCCCAACAAAGCTCCATTAACAGATGAGTATAGAGAGAGGGAGAGCAGTGAGGGAGGGAGGGAAGGAGAGGCAGACAAAGATTTACTCCACCATTTTCTGTTCCAGAAATTAGCTTCCAGAGATGGGTGGCACAGATACACTTATGGATCACTGACTGATGGATCATAATGGTTTATGGTGTGTTTCGTCAGCCTGTAGTCAAGTTTAGTTGGTCTCTTGCAGAGAGCTGGGAAATCTGACTGTGAGCTCATCTGTGGGGTAACAACAGCCAACTATCAGATGCTATCTGTTTGCAACAGTGCACCACTTTTCCTGCTGGCAAGGACACCAGGCTTGGAAGAGGAGGGGTGGCTGGGGAGTTGGTGTTTCAAAAGGTTATAAATCTTTAGTGTGTCTGGAGCCACAGGCATGCATCCATAACCAAAATAAAAAGTACAAAACATGAATGTAGCAATGTTTTATCGGTAGCCAGTAGCAGATGTCAGAAGGTGACGGAGGGGAAAGCGGGGGTCCCATGAAAAATAGTAGTAGGAAGAAGAAGAGCACAACGGTGCATATGTGGCCATGAATTGAACGGTGGGATTAATGAAAAAGGGAGTGACTGAGTTCATGAGTTCATCTCACATCCAGCTGTGCCAGGAGTTGCTGAAGCCTGTCAGTGCCCAACAGTAGCAGACTGTGTAGCAGACTAGGTGACTGTGCTTGAGTAGCAGAGTATATTTGTGTGACACATTGCTGCTGGGAAAAAGCCCAGAGGGTGTGTTGCATCAACACTTTGTAAATTTAATCTTAAAATGCACATATCTCCAAATGAAAACATGCTACACCACACAGAGCAACTGTTTCACCTAGCCCAGTGTCTTCAGTTGTTATTAGCATTTAAACAGGTCAAGTCCAGATTAACCTTAAATGGTACAAAGTAAAGTGTGAAACTCTGAGTTTGAAAAGACAATCACAAAAAACTGAAAATGTTAGTAGATTTCAGAGCTCACATTTCAGGTACGCTTCCAGCCTTTCTGCAGCAATAGAAGTCAATTAAGCCTTGAAAATGGATGCAAACAGTTCCTATAGATGTCCTAACCAACAAACTGTGTGTATAAAGGCAGTTTTGGAAATGACTGTCACTTCACAATATGAATCATTATTTCTACAATACAGCACACTAGGAAGTAGTATTGTATATTGTTATTATAATGGTGAGAAAAAGCCAAGTAACGAAGGAAGTCAAGAAAATGAGGCCAAACCTACTTCCAGGCTGTGGAGGAAAAACTCAAGATAGTCAGCCTGAAATAATGGAAAGGCTCCAAACTCTGCAGGTAAGGAGTGAAAGCAACACATCTGTGGAAACATCTGCAACAGTGCTATCCCAACATCTTTTGACTTTGATTGTAGAATGTGTGTTAAAGTTGAATGAGTCAAAAAGTAGAATTATACTTTAAAATCTTCAATTTTTTTTGTTTTATGCTTTAATTTGTACAATTTGTACTACAGCATGACAGAAAACTATATACTTTTTTATAACAGCTGGAAAATTATGGGAACACCCAGTATTAGAAATAGGATTTACAGCTCAAGCTAATACACTGAAATTAAAAAAAAAAAACTTTCATGGGCTCAGCACATATCTTCACCATTAGCAGTCCAGCATCATCCAAAGGTCTTCAACAGGGTAGTGGGCCACGATGGCAGGGTGTTGTAGATTATTAATAAGGTGGTGTACACAGTCCCCTGGGTTTGCTTGGGAGGTTTTGCATGCAAACCCTCCAGTAGCTTTTAAAAGCCTTACAGGGAGGAGAGTGCAGGAAGACAAGGACATTAAGAGAAAGGCAGACTGAGGTCCAATGTAGTTTTTTTTTTTTTTTTTTTTTTTTTTTAGGTGCAGGTCATGGTGGCAGACATTGTTATTAAAAATTTAGCACCTTCAAGTTAATTTACAGTGACTTTACTAATTGAAGCATTGTGGCTGGCCTCACAGACACTGGGGGATAATGGAAGGGTAATAATGACTTTCCTATAGTGCTGTGTGTGTGTGTGCATGTGTCTAGGCAAAGACTTATGCCTCATGAAAAGATAGCACTTCACAAAAAGAAAAAAAAAGCCTTTTGGTAATTAAGCAAGCCGACTGGGCTAATTCCATCATTTTATCGACCCTTCGTCCCTTTATTGTCTCTTTATCATAATTAATGTGATGTTATCCCCTCATGCCAGCTGCTTTTGCATTACAATGCTCTCAGAAGCTCTTGATGATAATTGCCTGTCCCGTATTTTGTCTCCTTGAGCTCGGACTATCTCTTACAGCTTTTCTGATGCCATAATTACAACACAGCAAACATTTTGTTTTAGCTGCTGGATCCCATTTGTTTTAACAAATTTGCTGTCAAGTTAAGTTTTGTGCTTGTTATCCTTGTGTGCAATGGATGGGTAGCAAACACAGAGCAACTATTGGATGTGATGGGTTTCATACATTAGGTAAATGAGAAACTCTTGAGTTGTAGCCAAAGACATGATTTATATTTGGTGAATATTGTGGACCAGACACTAAGTAGTTTGCTGGCACTGCTGCTTTTTGAAAAATATTTGCTTATTGGCTCTATGTTTACCTTGAATTTTCAATTAGGAACAAAAGCACCTCTCTCTTAAAATCTGCAGTGGATGAATAATGCATTACACAAACACAGACATCACTGATGAGAGTTTGAGAATGTGTTCAGTGGTAGACATCTGTAACCAAAGAAAAAGAAGCGCCTGCACACTTACTCCAATGGTTGCGGCATTTTATTGAGACAGACAAGCTTTCAATCCAGCTTGGATCTTCCCCAGGTCAAACTTATTTCAGGATGTGTATATACGGGAGTGGCATGAATTGAAATAAGTTTGACTGGAGGAAGCTCCAAGCTGGATCGACACATTGTCGATCATTGTCAAACTTATTTCAATTCATGCCACTCCCGTATATACACATCCTGAAATAAGTTTGACCTGGGGAAGATTCAAGCTGGATAGACACATTGTCTGTCTCAATAAAATGCAGTAACTGTTGGAGTAAGTGTGCAGGCGTTTTTTTCTTTACTGATTGTTGATTGGCCTTGCAACAGTTGATGTGTGACTACAACTTGTTGAAGACATCTGTAACCACTCATATAACAGCTTGTCATTCTTGCTGGTAGAAATAGCTAGGTAGTATTTCCTTTACAGTCTTACACAGCTGGCACTCAACCATGGTTTGTTTCATGTCCTCATTATGATTTCTCTGCTATGCTGTGCTTCTTGTGTAGCCCTGAGCACTCATGCATGCAACTGTGATGATGTTTTAAAAAAAATTATGCTACTGTCCAGATATTATGTTTACAGTCAAACAGTCCTCCACTCCTGTTACATGTGTCAGCAACCACATTGAACCATGAGGTGGCAGTAAAGACCCACTAGGAATACTGAAAAAAAGCAAGGCAGTCTCAAAATGAGTATCAATGCAGATAATACTACACAGTTAGGGTTTTAAATGTTATTTTGAGGTACTTGTAAATACAAATATATTGATGCTATTTTACTTGTACTTCTACTGCATTACATTTCACATTGTACTGATAGGTGGAGATTTTCATTTTTAGTTCCACATAAAATCAACTTAAAATACAAGAAATATCCAATATTATAGCAATAAAGCTATTTTTAGCCAAATTTGCTTCAACATAACCAGCACCAACATTGTGGTGCATGCATTAATGAAAGAGCAACAAAGTTTCTTGTAGTTTGGTTTTCTAGTTAACCTTGTTAATTCAATTCAATTCAGTTTTATTTGTATAGCGCCAAATCACAACACAAATCATCTCAAGGCACTTCACAAAAACAAAAAACCCAACAAATCCCTTATGAACAAGCACTTGGTGACAGTGGAGAGGAAAAACTCCCTTTAATGGAAGAAAAAACATCCAGCAGAACTGGGCTCAGCTTGGGCGGCCATCTGCCTCAATCGGTTGGGGTGAGTGGATAGAGGAGAGAGAAAAGAACAGCAACAATAACAACAAATAGACACTGCAGGTTGATGGGGCCAGTAACTGCACATCAGCGATATACAGCTCCAGGACCAGGGACACCTGCAGAAGATACAGATAGAGAGAACAGAGAGAGAGGGAGAGAGAGAGCACAAACTAGGAGGGAGAGAGAGCACAAGGTTAGTGACATTCAATGCGGGAATATACATGTGAGGGAGGAGGAGAGGAAGAGAGGGGAAGGGAAGGGAAGGGAGGGGTAGGGGAGCTCAGTGCACCGATGGTTCTCGGGCAGTCTAGGCCTATAGCAGCATAACTATCAGGGTTATGCATACTTCAGGGTTGCCTGAAGCCAGCCCTAACTATACGCTTTGTCAAAGAGGAAGGTTTTAAGTCTACCCTAAAAGTACAGAGAGTGTCTGCCTCCTGAACCCAGACTGGGAGCTGGTTCCACAGGAGAGGAGCCTGATAGCTAAAGGCTCTGCCTCCCATTCTGCTTTTGGAAACTATGGGAACCACAAGTAGACCTGCACTCTGAGAGCGAAGTGGTCTATTGGGATAATATGGTACTATGAGGTCTTTAAGGTATGAAGGAGCTTGATCATGAAGGGATTTGTATGTGAGAAGAAGGATTTTAAATTCTATTCTGTATTTTACAGGGAGCCAATGAAGAGAAGCTAATATAAGAGAAATATGATCTCTCTTGGTAGTTCCTGTCAGGACTCTGGCTGCAGCATTCTGGATTAACTGGAGGCTTTTTATGGAGATACAGGGACATCCAGATAGTAATGAATTACAGTAATCTAGCCTTGAGGTAACAAATGCATGGACTAGTTTTCATCAAGTCTAAGCTGTAGTATAAGTAATGATGAATGGAATAAGGTCGGGAGAAGAGCTCAGTGTGTCTCCTTTGCTGAAACAAACTCCTTTTGAAGAGTTTCATCTGTATTCCTGTACTCCCAGCAGGCAGCAGACTGTACAGCAGTTGCTGCAAATGCCTATCTAAATAAGGGCTAAAATTAGATGTTTTGGGAATGTGTTATAAATAAATTCTCCGACTTAAAATGGCTTTCTCTTTATAATAGATTTCTGTTTGCGTATATAATTAAAATTTCAAATTAAAAAGAAAATAAAACTATTAATTAGCTAGCTCTTACCTTAACATAAAACTCATAAAGCAAAGAAATGCATCTCTTAAAATCTTTGTTTAATCAAGATATGAGTGCAGGAATTTGACATACATTAGTTTATTTTTTATAGTTTTATTGCTACCTTCATTTATGCAAACACTTGTCGATCCACTGCCACTGACATCACTTGGCACTAAGATTTTCAATTCAGTTGAGTGGATACAGTGAGCTTAATTAAGGCTGTGCATCAGGTTATAAATCAAAGGTGTTGCAGTTATGATCATAAAGCTCATACTGAGAATTAGACACCCAGCATGCTGTATAGTTGGATCTCATATGCAGATGGAACAAACACATGCAATGCATTTAATAATCTCCCCCGAAAATAACATCATCAATTATAAATAATAACAAACATATCCATTCACATTAACAGAATCAATATTCATTTTATTATTTAGCAGACGTGCTGTCTCTGACACCTCTGGTGAATGCATTCTGCAGACACCACTTACAAAATTTCTTGCCCCACCTGTGAATTGTGCGATTGCACTTCCTGAAACCCTGGATGTGAGGAGTGATAATCTGTCATAGTCTCCCACCTGAGCCGAACACTTCATTTAGCCCTCTGTTGATATGGTGTAATAGACACGAAGAGGATCAATACGGAGGTGACAGCGAATTAATTCTAGATGATATAAAATCATCTTATAAAATCTGTGGCAGGTTCTGTGGCCTTAACTGAGCTCAGTCACATCAAGCGCACCTCTCTGACCTCTAGTGATCACCTCTCAGCCTTATCTTGAAATACTGCTTCATGTCACAAGCATGCAAGATGTTCTGTGAGATACGAAACACAGTGAACTATGCCTCTTCCTTTCAGCCACGGATGACGACATCTGAAGCATGGATGGGTAAACAATGTACCACCCTCGTCTCTGAACTCAGTGAAGACAGGAAAAGAGCCAGTTGATTTAGGAGGCTGGTGCTAGACTGTGTTTCTGCACAAAAGAGTTTTCTTTTTTCTTTACAATTATGACACGCATTCATTATGATAAAACATCTCTACATGTGAGGTGTATAAATGATTTATTTCCATGAATGTCTGGTGTGGTATGACTCATTTTGACAGTGTGGTGTTGTGGTCTTCAGAGGCTGCTTATTATACACCGGTCCCAAAAAACAGCATAAACACTCAAGTATTTTGATAGTTGATGATTCTTTCATACGTTAAAAGTGCAATTTGGAAAATGTGAAGGATTACGCAAATCTAGTGGTGAGTTTGCAGAATGCAACCTTCTGAACACCCCTCACACCCCACTCCCTCGTTTCCATGCACAAGGGAGGGTATAGATCTCACTCTAAGATTAAGAAAATGTAAGGGTTGGTATTTTCTTTCATCCAGGTGAAGTTATCTAGAATCTAGAAGAGTCTGGACTTGAATTGTTGCTGCAGCCTCTATTGAACTGAATGGTTAATTGATTCTACTATCATTTATTTTCTTTATTGGTTTCTTTCTTTGGTTAATTGGATTTATGGGTCAACTACTTATTGTTTGGTGATTTTGGTTTAGTTGGATTAGTTCTTTAAATCAAAGATGACATTTTATGCATGCATATAAATTGGTACTTAATACACTTGCATGCTGACATTTTTGATAACAAGTGAAATTGTTGCTGATCCCCTAAATGACTCATTTTGGTTGGTTTATTTATGAATTTTATCCCATTGGATGGATTGTGGGGCAACCCAAAGAGAACATACCTACCGAGGAGCCTTTAAAACCATGTTAATCCATTGCTGACATTTAAAAATGTTGCCATTAATATTCAAGATTTTTATCCAAAGTGTCTGTCCATAGTCCAGAAAGTAGCCAAAAGCCTGAGCTGTGCTTTCTTCCAGTCTGTTTTCCTTCAAACTGCCAAGGTCCGACTGTTAAACCAGCCCCTTGGGAAGGTTATATAGACAGTAAAACAAAAGACTGAACTGCCTATTGTGTTGAGATTAGAGTAATTTTCATCCTGTGTGGAAATCGCAATCACACTTGTCTGGTCAAGTGTTGACTTTTTGCCTGAAACCTCAGCTGGTTTGTTTATTTTTTTGGCTACGGGTCCTGAAACAGCAGCAGGAGGGAGATGAATGCTAATCACAAACAGTTAAATCGCAACCATGTACATCTCAGTTTGTCGTTCCACAGCGAATATCCTGCAGCTGGAGATGAGCGTAGACAGCAGAGGACTTTTTCCCCACTGAGAAGCAGCTTCATCAGACACACCTCTCCCTCAGTTCCTCTATCTAATGTTACAGATGTTTACCTCTAGGGAGGACAATTGCCACCCATAGGTGTTGTAATAACTCCTGAGACCTCACCCCCTCTTTATATATATAAGGCTGTAATTTATTTGAACAGTGTGAACCTTCATTTGCTTTTCTTGTTAATGAGGCATGAGAAGTCATCTGGATGCAGGTATACAAGATAAGAGAGAGAGAGTGAAAGAGACACATACAGAAACACTGAGGTCATGAGACTAATGCAGAGAAAGATGCAAAGACAATTCCCCCAATTTCCCTGGTTCATTTAACACAGAATTCACATGTGCATCGGCCAATTTAAAATGAAAAACTGAACTATGGCACTAAATTGCATTCCTAAATGAGCTAGAAAAAAAAATCAAAACGTCAAGCAAAAGGACTGCAATTATGCTACTGTCATGTATCCCATGGTTCTACTGTAAGTCATGCTGTGAGCATTTTGGAGCCATCTTATGAAGTGACACACCACAACAATATTCCCATAAAACAGCTACTAAAGTGTCCTTGTTCTTTTGTTTTATGACATTTGCGTCTCCTTCCTTCACCACAGTAGTCCTATAAGATGGTAACAGCGGGACTAGTAAGAAGCATAAAATGATCTTGTTTTCATTATTTATTATTTCTTGTTCGTAAATCCTTGTATTACTTTGTAACTGCGAGACAAGAATTTTAATTGTCTGTGGCAATTTTAATCTCAATATTTGAACTCATTTAACACAATAAAACATAAAAGAAAATAAACTTAAACCATATATGCAGTAATCTACAAAGCTCTGATTTAAACATTTGTTATTTGACAGTTTACACTTTTTGTAAAAATCTATGGCAGTAAACTAAAAACTCAGACACCAACTACATCCCAGTAGATTCCATTACTCTCCACTGATTCATAAGTTGAACTGTAGTCACATAGGTGCTACACTCAGAGGTCCATTATCATTTTTTGTTGTTACCAGCCAAAACCATACAAAAAACATGCTTGTACGAACATGGCAGCCTGGAAATAATAAATCTTAAGGCACAGCTACCCACTAAAGGCAATGTATTTTCTCTACCCTTTACATTTCCTGTTGATATCACTCTAACATACATATTTTACTGTGGTTATCAACTGTAATAACTAGGAAAGTCCATCGATAGACCAATCCTTCAAAATAAAAGTTGAAGCCCTAAGACCTTATGTTTTATAAAATAGTTGTAACCCCAGTGTTTAAAAAGTATTTCTGCCTGATTGTAAGGTGCAGCCATAATGATTTTCAACTCCTACCCTTTCCTCTAAAACAGCAAACCATGAGACACGAATAACTGCTGATGAAATGTCCTTTTTTAAAAGATTCATTAGTAACATTTTAATGTTTTCTATATGTGTATCATTAATAAATCACTATACATAAATTAAGAAATGGGTTATAACACAAGAGACACTCAACTTAAATGTTGCATTATAGATACACTACTAATTGTAAATAGATACAAACCAATTTTAAGTGTTAAATAATAGGATATATCAATCATCAATGACTGGCATATAAGTGGTTAATTCATGCTTAATATAAAATAAATGCTATATAATTAGAACAGTCTTCACAAATAAAAAGCATACGTAGGGAGAAAATGCTTTACTGCACTAATGTGTGTAAGATCTGTGATCATACAAGCATTTAATAGTTTTTAATTGTTGACAATTATTTTATGCATTAAAATGTCCTTGTATTTGTTATGTTCTTGTTGTTGCTGTTGTTGCGCATATACAAACTTTTTACATGGCTCATAAATTGGAAAAGACAAAGTTTAAAAACCAAACCCCAACTTTGATCCATTAAAACAGCAGCTTACACTCCAAAGGAGTGTGACGCGTGATGCATGTGCGCATGGGAGTCCCTGACACCAGGTTGGCGGTCCCAGTGTCAGCCTTGTGACTCCACTGTGTGAGGCTCTCAGGAGCAGAGAGGCTTTGCAGCAAGCTCTCAGTCATGACAGCGTGAGCAGTGAAACAGGAGCAGGGCGCGGAGCTGCCTGCAACACACTCCTCTGTCTTTCCTGCAAACTTCAACCAAGATCAGAGGCTCAATTTACTTTTGATCGTGTTGTAATGGAAAATGTATTGGCGTTTCATTCGAATAGAAACTGGATTTCACAAAGGAGAAAAAGTAGTTAAACTGGATTATGTGGATGAAATTAAGCTGTTTGGGTGATTTATAGTCGGTCTCCTGTTGGACTCCTGTTGCTTGGCCCCTGCAATCTATCGCAATGATTTTGCCGTGATTTTATTTTTTGCTTTTTTGAATACTTGGTGCAATTTTCTAAAAAGCGCACAGCCTCGGTTGGTTATGGAAAACCTCACCATGGGTAACATGACTGTAGAGAATGACACGTCGGTGCTGGGTAATCGGACCCTGGGTGCCTGGACTGACTACACTGTTGAATACAAAGTGGTCAGTGTGTTTTTGGTATCTCTCATATGCGGGGTGGGGATCGTGGGGAACGTGATGGTCATACTGGTGGTCCTGACCACCAAACACATGCGGACGCCCACTAACTGTTACCTGGTGAGCCTGGCCGCTGCCGACCTGATGGTCCTGACGGCCGCCGGGCTGCCTAACATCACCGACGCCCTGTACGGGCAGTGGGTGTATGGCTACGCGGGCTGCCTGGGAATCACCTATTTCCAGTATCTGGGAATAAACGCGTCCTCCTGCTCCATCACTGCCTTCACCGTGGAGCGATACATCGCCATTTGCCACCCAATCAAAGCGCAATTCCTGTGCACTTTATCCAGAGCAAAGAAAATCATCATGCTGGTCTGGGCGCTCACATCTGTCTACTGCGTCATGTGGCTTTTTCTGTCAGACACTAAAAAGTTGACATACGATAACGCGGTGCTGCTCAGCTGCGCCTACAAAGTGTCCAGGAGTAACTACCTGCCCATTTACTTCACAGATTTCGCGGTGTTTTACGTGCTGCCTCTCATGCTGGCCACAGTCCTGTACGGACTGATCGCCAGGATACTTTTCCTAAACCCGCTGCCTTCAGATCCCAAAGACAGCAGCAAGAAGTGGAAGAAGGAGACGAGTCAGGGGGGGAGGATGGTCAGCACCAGCTCCTCCAGCGGCACCACAGCTGCCTCCCGCAGACAGGTGCGCCACTGTTTGTTCATTTACATTATCAGCTTCAGTAATCAATATAGGGGGTGGGGGGGGCCTCCAGCTGTATAGGCCTGAGACAGGTCAGCTGTAAAGCCTAAATGTCAAAATGGATGGATGCATGGTCAAAAAAGCAGCAACATGTGAGCCAGAGCAGTGAAAACATTGATGTCAGAGCACATTAGTCTTTTGATTTAAAACACATCTGTATATGACACAGGTTTTACTTGTTTATTGAGCTGTTAAAACAGGCCCAGAAAGTGCTGGAGACCAAACAGACCAATAAAGTTGTGGCATACTGTTTAATTTATGCAAATACTGTTACACCTGACCTGAGCTCCCCTTCTGATCCCACTGCACATCAAAGTCCAGCCACCTCTCATTTACTAAACTCACTTTTCTCACTTTTCAAAGCTCTGAAGCATGAGTTTATATAGTTTATAGAGTTTATATAGTTTCACAGTAAATAAGAGTCAAACTGATAAACTGATAAAACAACAGGATCTTTCTGGGTCAAATTTTGTTTCCTAATTGAAAGAATCTTTCCCTGTAAGAGCTCATAGCAGAGAAACTTTATTTAGCTGATTGCATATGTTTATGTGCATTCTTAAGAGAGGCAAACATTTAAGAAAATACTGGCTTATCACACGTGTAGTGAACTGCAAACTGTCCTCTGTAATGATACGATTCATCTTTCACTGACACCATCTTTCTTCTGTAAAAGACACCCTGCAAAGAGCTCTTGCAGAATGCTCGGAAGGCACAAAAACACAGGTAGACAGCAGAGTTTGGCATTTATCAGATCATGAGAAGAAGCCTTCCTGGAATGACAGGAGGCGTGGTACCCTGAGGGAGCGCCATGATCTATTGGAAAACCCAATCAGTTAACCCCAACTCAAATAGGCTTTTGGCTTTTTCTCTATCACTTCGGCTTGTGTTTCATCTTTGACTAATGCACACCCACAAACACACAATCAATTGTGTGGTTTGTACACAGGGAACAATCCATACCATTACTATGTACCTTACTGAATTACCTAAAGGTCACTAAGTAATGAGATCTAGGAATTTGGCTCTCTAATGGCACAGGCAGTCCCCTGTTCAGTCAAACTGGACTTATCTCACTTCACCCGAGACAATTCAACATAACATGAGATCAATTTACATTAAATTACATACCATCAATTAATCATTCTATTACTGGTGTGTTTATATTTACCTACCAGCAACTTAAATATGATATGAAGGCAGTGGTAAGATTTGATTGGTCTTTGTCGCTAGAAATTAATCAACAATTGAAAAAATAACTAGTATACGAAGTCAGTGCTGGAGGGGATTTAAAGATGTATCAAAGTTCTTTGTATGGTTACAGGTGGTGTTAGAGTTTTGGTGCAGTTTTTTTTTTTTCATAAATGTCTTTTGACAAATTGTAAAGTTGTCCTAATGCTTTTTTTCAAAGACATTTTTAAATTTCATAACTTTAATTACACTTTTAATTGTATAATTTTATCCATACACACATACTGTATACAGTACAGTAAATTGATTCTTTTCTTTATAGAAGTTTTGTATTGGACACTCAGGGATGGGCCACACATGCAACAGTAAATCAAAATTATAGACAGCAATTTAAACTCAGCCCTGACAGCCTTGATGGATTGTTCCATCAGCAAAAGGCTGAAATGACCGAAATTAGATATTTACAGCTTTTTTCACAATGGGACCCTTTGGAAAAAAACACCCATCCAGGCTGAACCTGTTGTATAAAGTTAACCCCAGCAATATTAAGATTGTTATTGGTGTCTTACACAAAAATGCAGCACTCAAGCAGTAAGAAAAGCTAATCAATTTGTGGTTATTTTATTTCTAGCATGGCATGTTGGAGGCCTCATCGAAGGATAAGCCAGTGCTTGTTCCCACTCCAATTTAGACATTTGTAGACTTTTTAGAGCTTTGCAATTATAGCAATTACCTATGGGGGCAAAAAAATCTTAAGGAGGTTTAAAAGCGGCGTCAAAATGTTTCAAACAACTTTAAAATGCCTTTCTTGATTTTATTTTCACAAAACTGTTCAATATTTGGGTCAGTTTTTTTAGTTTATGTTTTAGTGTTCCCTTTTTTAATTCGTAGATTGGTTTTATTATAATTCTTAATTTCCAAAGCCTTTGCTGATGTTGCTGATCTTGGCTGGGTTTCTCTGTTAGAGGATAGGAATAGCTGCTTTCCTGCTGAATGTATGACGTGTGTTTTAACAAAAGAACACACTGACATGCTGAGGATGGCTTCACGGTAAAATATGTCAACAGGTCCTTGTGAATAAATGATGATGATTCTGTGCAGAAAAGATTTCCTCTTCTGAATCTGGTGGTCTAACAGTCTCACCATCAATATTTGAGCAGGAGTGTAGCTGTTAATCTCAGTCAGATTGTTTTAACAAAGATTTAAGTCAATAATTAACCTTTTTCCATCACACCATGGCCAACAATAATCTCATTTCATGCTGTGTATGCACAGGTGGTTTTCCACACAGCAGCAGGACACAGTGGAATTGCTTACCTGGCTGAGGGGATGTGCAGCCTTTCAGCTGCAGCTCTCCATCTCACAGATCATTGCGGCTGCTTGATCTTATTCATTTTACTTATGGAAATATTTAAAACTAGTCTGTTGTCAAAAAAATGCTAACAATGACCATAATCTTTTCTTGTCAAGGCATTTTTGGTGAACAACTAGTAGTCAATAAAAGCGATATTGTGTGTCTTTAGCTGGATGATTATAATGTGAAGCAGCAGCAGCAGCAGCAGTCCCTCAGCGTTCGTAAAATCAGAGATATTTCCTGTGAATAAAACACTCTAAAAACACATTAGTGTATAGATAGGTACACTGAATGGTGTTTATTGAAAACTGCTGATGGTAAATAGTATAGAAATTGGGTTTTATGCCATGAAAATCTCCAAGGTTACAACTTTTAAAATAGGCTTTGTTTTTGTTTGTTAAACCCTAACACGTGATCAGACCAGAATCCAAGCCAAAAGCCAAGCCAAAATGTCTGTGCTCAAAAAAAAGCTGCAGACCATGTCGTACAGATTGCATCTGTGTACATTTTAACACCTAACTGAATTTTATTAGGTGACCAAGATGCTGGCTGTGGTGGTGATCCTCTTCGCCTTGCTGTGGATGCCCTATCGAACCTTAGTGGTGGTCAACTCCTTCCTGGACAAGGCCTACCTGGACACCTGGTTCCTGCTGTTCTGCCGTCTCTGCATCTACCTAAACAGCGCCATCAACCCGATCATTTACAACGCCATGTCCCAGAAATTCCGTGCCGCTTTTAAGAAGCTGTGTCAATGTGGTCCTCAGCGCATGGAGAAACCTGCTTCTTACAGCGTGGCGCTAACTTACAGTGTCATCAAGGACATGTCCAATGGAGAAAGTCCGGACCATTTCACGACAGAAATGGATGAGTTAAACACTCCAACAGATCAGTATCTTCCTGCCAACATGCTGTCCAGAGCCGGGAAGATGCCCTATGAGGGGCCTTCTCTGTCTGGAAGTGATACTAAAGCCTAACAAAAAATAAACTGTACAACTAAAGAGATTCTGACAGGTGCAGTATAGATTCAGTCACCTGTGGGACATTGTAGAGAGGTTTTAATTAAAAGTACACAGACACTTCCACTTTATTTCCTCTAAGGTGTTTTCTCTTTCTTTTATTTGACAAGCCCATTTGGAGATCCAAATAGGATGCAGCGAGATGAGCTGTTATGTGCTGCAGGCCATTTAGCATCTCACACAAACTAAATAAAGGCAGTTAGCATGAATCATGCAAACTATCTCATCATTAGACTTTAATATATCTGTGAAGCAGTGAAAGGGGAGGGGTGGGAATGGGGGTGGGGGGGTGCGTTATCTGCTAGCGTCTTATGTAGCAGAAAAACAGGAAACAGTGATTTGTGCAGGATGTGATGCGGCTATAGTAATCCTTAGGATCTAAAGCAGCAACATCCTTTGTTAAACTATTACTGTTTAAAGCAGGTTTTTGTTGCACTCATCTTACAGTTGCATGACTGGTTGAACTGAAGAAGTCTGCCTCACCTTCTTTCTCTTCTTCTTCACTCTAAGAAGAACCATACTCTGCTAATTCAGTCCCTACCATATCTCAATAGTATACTCAATACAATGCTCGATAGTGGGAGGTGTCAGTAGTGGATTTTTAATGACTGAATGACACCAATCATAAATATATTGGTATATATTAAGTCACAACTTCACTATATTAACTTAAAAACTTTCCTGGTAAAAGGTACTACCAGAAACACCAAAGACTATGTTTTGTTACACACAGTCTTTCTCTGAGTGAATTGCTACTCGTTCCAGGGATGCGTCTAATTACTAGTGAGTGGTTTTACCCTGCGTGCAGGTGATTAACTCTGTGCTATTTCCCTTCTTTGTTGACACAGATTTTCATCTTTGTTAGCAGTTTGCTGTTTCGCCTTGAAGGAGCCACACCACGGACACATTTATTCCCAGCAGCTCTTTACATTTTAAGGTTATTGTGAGTATTGAGCTGTTGCTTCCTATTGTGTGACTATCCAACCTCTGATTCATAACAATAGCATGTGCAGTAATGAGATTTCTCCGTTAACTGTGCTACCTATTAGCAGAAGAGTCTTTTACACACCTAAAAAACTTTGACTTGCGTTGAGTAGTAACACACTACTATGTAACATGTTACAGTAAAATACTAATATCTGAAACTCAGGAAGAGCATTAGTTACTAATCCCAGTAAAGTTCTGTCTTATTAATAATTTTGGGGTCAACTTTTCATCTCACTGGTTAAAATCACTTGGGTGTAAGAACTAGTTTTAGGTTAGGGTTAGGGTAAATGTTGGGGTTAGAGGCTAGAGAATACATTAGTGGCCTCATAAAGAGAAATATTAAATGTTCTAATTTTTTAATTGATGATTTGTTTTAATCATGAGTAGTGATTATACTGTTTATGGAATCCAGCCCTGGGAAATCATTTACGAGCTCAGTAGTACCCAGGTTTTACAAATCACTTGTAGCAAAAGCCTTTCCTCTTTGTTCATGTACCTTCTCACCAGAAACCGTGTAAATCCAATTGAATCCAAATGCACAACACCGTAACATTTTAATCTTGCTGCTAGAGAGAAAACACAGATGGAATTACATGACCTTTTAAAAAGGCCCAAGCAAAGAAAATGGGCAGATATTACAGACGCTCACTTGAGCCTGCTGTGTCACTTTGAAATAAAATAAACTCAAACGATTTCTGCAAGGACATTAGTCTTAACAGTGACACACCAACCCACCAAAACCTTAGGTTGGTATGATCACTGTGAAGATGGTCACCGTGGACCTTTAGTGGGGAGCTTGCGTAGACCAGTGGCCAGTGCATAACGATGAGAGAGAAACGTGTGCACTTGATGGGTAGTTATAGAGGCTGTTCGTCATATTCAGATGACGGTTGTGGCCGTAATTCACTGATGTTTGCTGACACTGCAGAGTGCACAGCTCTTCTATGATTTATCTGCTTAGCAAAACCCACAGAGCAATGATGACATGTGTAAATAGATTGCAACAAAGTGCCGTACTTTAACCACTGCAATCCGGAAGATGTATATAGCTCACCCTGCTGTTTCTTTGAGCTATGTATATGTGCAAATTGAAGAGCACTCAGCAGGAATGAATAAAAGCCCCTGTTTCATACTGAAAAGAAGGCTTTTTCGTCTATTGTAGTGCTTGAAGTTGATTGTGCAGTGCAATGTGAAATTAATTCGATATTGTGTTTTTCAAATGTGTGCCAGCAAGTGGATTTAAAAAAAAAAAAACTTGTTCCATCAGTGTATTTTCTATTATTTCAAAGCAGTCAGTGGAAGCTGATACTCTCCAATGTGGTGAGCAAACATGAAAATCAAAAAAGTCCTGAAGTCTGTACATTGTAGCGTAAAGTACCTCTCATTTGTGCACTTTTAATAATTCTTCTCTTGTTTTCATTTGAAATGTATTTCGTTTTTGGGAAAATACCAAACAATCGTGATGATGTTTTCTGTTCGGCATGGTGTGCAGTTTGCAGCCTGAACAAAAGCTTTTGTGATGTGAATACAGAGATGACAAAACCTGATACCTGATGTATTTCCTTCTGAGGCGATGCTTTGTGCACATTTCTGTCTTAAAGTAGCTTTTTTTCTGCTCTTGCTGTTTGATGGATTGTTTTGTTCTTTGTCTGTAATAAACAGAGACAATGATTGCAGAGCTTTCTGGATGGTGTATTATTGCCACATCTTAGTGTCTCTTACGATGAATTCTTCTATCCCCAGTTCTCCTCACCTCCACCACTACTGATCTGTTAACAGCCATCGTAGAAACCATCTCATCCAGGATTCTGTCATGAATCGGGCACAGATAGCTTCTGAATGAGGTGCGGCCATACTTAGGACATCAATCAGAGGGGTCGGTGGCATCGTTTTGAAGTCTCTCAGCATGTGGTTGCTTGTTTAGACACAAAGATATCTAACCCAAGTGATGATGGGCCAACTATACTTTCAACACAAAAAATATGATAGCCCCCATGCAAATTATGCTCAGCTACTATAGGTAATCCCACTCTAAATATCTGTCTCATAAAACCTCCCTCAGTTTGGTCAAATGCCAACACACAAGTATATATTAGAGTAATTACTAGGCAATGTTGTGAAGCTGGAAAGAGCTGAATGTGCTGAAAGAGAGTGTTCTAGGAACACAATCATTAATTGTAATATTTCATCAGCTCTGTGCACTCCAGCCCTAAATGTCGACACCACATTTTATTTTCATTATATATAATATATATATACATACTTGTCAAACTCCTTTCTCATGCGCTGTTAATAGAAATCTTGTATTTCTTCAGAGTCACACATTACTTTGCTGTATATAGGCATCTAAATAGACATAAGATAATACCGGATACATGAATGACTTGTGCACAAAGACTGCTTTTAGATGAAATGTCCTTTGACCAGATACCAGTGAGGTTTATACACAATGTAATCACACATGGAAAAGTCATACTGAGGTCACACAACACACTGTCAACCCAAAAGACGCAGGGTATCCAAACAAAAATGAGAATTAGGTGTAATTTGTTTTATTTGTTGCGTAGTGGTACGAAACATCTGGGATCTGAGATGTTTCGTCATTTTCAGACAAAAGACTACAATGTCAGACAACGTCAGATTGCCATGAAATTTTGTACAAACATGGACCCCAGACCCCATTTCTACTGACATCATTAATTAGAGAAACAGCTGAGCCAGACTTTCCACTAGGAAGAAATATTAAACAGACAGACTTTATGGTGTCTAATACATGGTTGCATAAATAAAGCCATATTCAGATATCAGTTATAGTGTTTTGTCTTACAACATCTGTCCACTAGATTAGGATATGTGCAGTTATCCTGCAAAATACAGTGATACCCATTTACCCAGGAGAGCTCTGCTGAATTGGCTAAAAGTTAGAGATCCAAAAGAAGGAAAATGAGCCACTGAGCAGGCACAAAGTGGAACCCGAATAACAGAAAGCCTCAGCAGTGGGGAGCTGCAGCAATGAAATGGCCCTGGCTGTACGCCGTATTATTTATTTTATTTATTAGGGCTCTCCCTGCCAGCCTTATTATGTTTGTTATGATTGTTATTTTTATGTTCATTGCGATGATGAAGAACAAAAAGGGAAATTATGCTTTACCATGAGAATGCCAACAAATTTGCATGAGTAAAGAACACCACTGTGATGATTACCGTTATTCTCCTGTAAAGAATGCCAGACATTTACTCCAACAGTGAGTCGTGGTTATTATTCCTTCTCTACAGTTCATCTACACGCTTGTGTTGAATTGAGTAGCTATTTAACCAGCTGAATGTTTTTTCATTTTGTAAATCTGTGTTTTACTGGTTCTGTTGTGTAGAGATGAAAAAAAGTAGCCATTCAAATGTAAAGCACATATAACAATTTAGTTTTTTCCCCATTATAAACTAAAACTCTGCTGTATGTCAACCAGCTCAAATCATGACATGCATTAGATGAATTGAGGATGCTCACATCTGACATTTCCTTCAACCTCAGGCTGTCAATATGTAATAGTTAAATATCCCATGGGCATTCATCAGCACAGTGCAATTAAGGTGGAACTGTTGCCTTGGAATTGTAGTTTTAATAACAGTTGCTGAGATCAATGAGCTCTTTAAAACACTATGCACTTTAACAAGGATCCCTTATTAAGAAAAAGCGTTTAAACTAGACTTTACAAACTCTTGCACCAACACACGCTCATTACTTCAGGCTGATTTATTGACTGAGACATTTCTGGAGGTTTTGGTGCCATAGGCAAGATGACCTCTACACACACACACACACGCACACGCACACAAACACATACCCCACTGCCACAAATATACACACATAAACATACTCTACAAACATAAATAATTTTAATGCAACACTGCAATAATGTACAATGTGCATTTTCATTTCTGCATAAAAATATGACAGTAAATACTGAAAAACTGCACAAATAAATAGCAAATACCATTTCACAGAGAAGGTATTACAACACATTACATGCATTTTTTTTGTTTGTTTTTTTCACTCAATAAATAATGTGTTCAGCTACTATTACTTATACAACTGGCCTAAATGTACATAAAGCACAAATTCTAAATGGCATGCTACCGTTACATTAACCAAGTGGGCCTAAATATTCTCTATTTCACAATGAAATGAAATGAAGCTTTATAACCTTTTGTATACAGCAAGATAAATGGGTTTGCCATAGCAAATTATGTAACGTGTTTAATTGGCTAAAGTTTGTGACATTTTGGTTAGCTTACTTAAATGTGTATCATTGTAATGGTGATAAACTAGCTTGGTGAGCTACATAATGTTATTAAATAAGCTAAAATCATTAATGCTACAACATTATGAACATGAGTACAGACCTCTGTATTTAACCTTTCTGTTAAAAGGAGTTCTCCTCCTCTTTATTCCATTTTCTGTACTACAGCCCAGAGGGGTTTGATCTCTTCATACGGTTTATCTGTTCATCTTTACTCTGATTTTATTTAAATATCTCATTCTGCTCCATCCATGTCTTGCTGTCCATCAGTGCTGAACTGTATTTCCCCTGCCTTTACAAACCCACCCCCCACCACCCAGCATCTCTTGAGTTGGTGCAGTTCAGGTGTATCCTCTCTGAGCTTTGGTCCAGCTGCAGTTGTGGCAGAACAGAACTCTGATATATATGTATACGCCAACTGATTTATTGAGAAGGAAAATGCATGAAAGGTGTGCCATATAGATGTCAAAGCTTCATTAAACTTAAAAGGAAAAAAAATGTTTTGCATAATACCATTGTGACTCTCCAATTAGTTGCACCCTAGGTGACTGTCTGTGCTTAAAAATGGCCCTGGTTATTGTGCCCCTGTATGCCAAAGATTGCAGGATGGAAGATCCTGCGATCATATGGAGTTCCTGCAAATTGATAAAACTGATACCAAAAGAGTGAGTGCAGCATCATCGCTGATGGAAATCTATCCGAATGGTTTCCTGTAGTCAGGTGTGAGACAAGGCTGTATTATCTCCCCATCATATTCCTTGTAGTTATAGATTGGATCATGCAAAGGACATCAGACAAACCCAGAGGCATCCAGTGGACATTATTTACCCAACTTGAAGATCTGGACTTTGCTGATGATATTGCTGCCCTCTCTGCTAAATTCAGTCACTTGCAAGAGAAGACAGACAGGCTGAATCACTTTGCTAGACAGACAGTCTTGAACATCAGTGTCTCCAAATCTCAGGTTATGTGCATCAGTGCCATCCCAGATGCACCAATCACAGTAAATGGTGAACCACTTGACTTTGTTGAGGAATTCACCTATACCTACAAAGTAAGGATAATGCAGCAGAGACATCAAACCAAGATTAGGGAAAACGCTAGACTTTAGCCCATCTGGAAGTCAAGCCAGAACAGTATCAGGACCAAGGTCAGACTCTATAACAGCAATGTCAAACCAGTCGTCCTGTATGGTTCAGAATCTTGGCAATATGCAAAAGATCGACGCCTTTCACAACGGTTGCCTCAAAAAAGTTTGCCACATTTGGCCCAATAAAATCTTCAACAGGGTCCTGTATAAGAAAGCAAAAAGTCAGAGTCTGGTACAGGACATCAAATGCCAATGTGTCCGGTGGCTTAGACACGTCCTGAGGATGAACCAGGATTGCATCCCCAAAATAGCACTTAGATCGACTCCACCTGGAAAGAGGAAGCAAGGCTGACCTAAAACAACCTGGCAGTGCACAGTGACTGCTGAGCTGAAAGAGATGGGTCTGATATGGGGTGAAGCACAGCGCACTGCCCAAGACAGGCATATGTGAAGTGGGAAAATGAAGATAACAGTTAGCCTAGTTAGGGTGTGCGTGGTGCATACACTCATGGGACTGTGAGGAAAGGGCCAACTGTCTAAAGGGCCAACTGTCTATTTTTATTGAAAGACAGTATTAACTCCAGGGCGTTTGGGCTCAGTGTGTTTTTTTACACATGGCGATGATCTCCATTAATACAAGCTGACAAACTTTGTGATCGCCATTGTGACCACCTTCAATTATCTCAGACATCCTGCCAATTTCTAAACACTTCCTAAATCATAAGCCCAGATGAAGCTTCACACATCATCAGTGTGGGCACATTCTGTGACTGACACAAATCTCAACATGAAGGTTCACTTTCTGCTGCCCTGAGTACTTGACACAGGTCTTGAAGGTCTGTCCAGATCAATAATATTTACAGTTAGAGTACACATTTTACAGTATTGATTCTCTCATGTTTTAGTTCATACCTATGTGATGTGCACAAAAATTCTCTGATACTTATAATAATAATATAATATATATGTCTTATAATATGCTTATTGTAAGCAGACTGGAAGCAGATATCTTCTGCATTTGAAGAAAAGAGTTGAGCAGCAAAATTCGTTAGAACTACCACAACTTATAAGCAGGCAATCATAGGAAGCTCAAAGAGGTCAAGGCTATCAAAAAAATTGCTGATCTCTTCCAAACCAATAAGCACACCAATGTTAGTTGTGATTTATTTGCTGAAGTAGCAGACCTCATTAGATTGTGGGTGACCCTGTGTCTGACACCCAGGACTTGTTTCCCTTTAGGTCTGATCGTTAGAAAAGTATATCATTCGTAAAATAAAATGACTTTTTACATTAAACCTATTTACACATACAGTTGATGCAGAACTAGATTTACATTTTGTATAAACAGCAAATAATTTAAATTTAAACAAATTTCTGCAAAATATATAGTTTTATTTGCAAATGTATTAACAAGTTGCAAAAACACAAACAGTAAAAAGGATGTCAGTTGATGAATTGTTCTAACTTCCTCTGTGTTTCCTTTGGCTTAAAGGTCCAGCTGAAAAAGAATACAGCTTGTAAAATAAATACACAAGGTCTTACATTTAAAATAACTAATAACTTCCAGTCTGGTGAAGAAAGTTTTCAGACAGCCATTATTTTATAAGCTGTAGCCCAGAAAAATAATTTCTTAGTTCTCTCTGAGCTGTAATACTTTAGTTCCTGTAGAACTGTTTATCTGCAGTTGGGGCACATTAATCAAGTGTGAGTGTAAATAAAGTTTTGAATTGAATGTGACAAAATAAACAATAATTAAATACAATGACTTAATTTATCATATTTTACTATATTGTGGCACTAAGCAGAATTTTATTTGTATTTGCTGCTTCTGTGAATGTTAAATTTAAGCTATAATAAATCTTCGACGTCGGATTGTGATTGGCTTACTCATTTTGAGTCTTTTGCTCTGTAATGGTTTTATTATTACAATGCTGCTATTAAGTACAAGTGAGCTATTAAAGGTATTTTGTTTTTTATACTTGATTATCTTGTTAAAAAGCCAATGAAACCAGTTCTGCAGTAATGGAATTATCATGACAGCCATATAAAATGTGTTTAGTTTGTTTGCTTTAGAAAACAATAATAATGATTATTAGCTACATTAGGAAAACCCTTACATTTCTGAGCTATTCAGTTGTCAATGCATATACACTGGGGAGATTTGAATTTGATAGATGAATTAGTTGTTTTCATTTAATTGGACTTTTAGAAAATGAAGAAGTCTGTTCTCAACATCCCCTCCTTGAACCACCACCTTATCGTGGTGGAGGGGTTTGAGTGCCTGAATGATCCTAGGAGCTATGTTGTCTGGGGCTATACGCCCCTGGCAGGGTCTTCCAAGGCAAACAGGTCCTAGGTGATGGACCAGACCAAGAGCGGTTTAAACTCCCCTTCCCTTATGAAGAGAACAGCAAGGACCGTGATGTCGCCGGGTATGGCAAAGCCAGGGCCGGACCCTGGAGCCAGGCCTGGGGTTGGGGCCCCTGGTCGCTGAAACTGGCTCTAGGGACATGGAATGTCACCTCAACTCCTTGAGAGGGGCTGAACTCTATTCTACTCTGGAGTTGCTTGCGGTGAAAGGCAGTGAGCTGGTGTGGGCTTGCTCATAGCTCCCCAGCTCAGCCGCGATGTGTTGGAGTTTTCCCCCTTGAATGAAAGAATTGTGATAGACATTATGCTGGTGAGCTGCATGTAAGAACGCAGTTGTCTGAGGAACACGATCAGACTTTAGCCAGACATTTCCCTGCAAGCTGTAGAAAGCCTGTCAAAAGGCAAGACTGGCCCTCATTGAATCAACTGGTTTTTCTCCCTGGACAATATCTGGCTGTGTGCTGCATATGTTAAAACATTAACTCTGCACTATCTCTGGACTGATTCGCAAAACACTGGATGGAGTTTTTATGTAACTCCAACCTGCATTCAGAATCATAACAGCAGTGGGTGTGTGTGTTTTCTTCCTTTGGATGAAACCTGTTCACATTGTGGGCACTCGATTTCCTCCACCTAATCCTGATTCCCACCATGTAAATCACTGCATTTTAATCACCTGGTTTAAAGTTAGGCTATGGATAGCGTTAGGTAGGTAGAGGTTAGGGTTAAGGTTAGGGCAAGTGTCTAGGAGATAAATTTAAGTCAATGTAATGTCCCATGAAGTAAAAAAACAAGTGTGTGTGTGTGTGTGCGTGTGTGTGTACAGCACATTCAACTTTCAGCTCACGTTCCCACGATGTTGCTGACAGGGTGAGCAGCAGGGTGCCTTGCTGACCTTGGCCCTGCTTTCTCCTTTTGACAGATGAAAGAAGTAATGGTGTGCAACAACAACTACCTGTCCTTGCCAACCACAGCAGTTTTCCTACGGCTCCTTTTAGTAATAACAACACATTTTGCCATACCTGTAACTATATTCTATATTTATTAGCACAGTATTGAATTTATATGACGACATTTGATGGATGACATAGCTTGGTCTGTATTTTATATAGAACTATGAGTAGCATGTCCAGTCTAAATCTTTATGAATTTTGAAATTATTAGGCTAATGGATCTCCTTTCCATAGCAATTTACTGTTTTCAGGAGCTATCAGAAAATGCAAGATGACCCCCTGGGAGTTTTACATTAGATCAAGTCAAATAGCTGTTCTCAATCAGTTCTGCTCTGTTCTGTTCTCTGGCTCATTCTTTCTAATTCTTTTCTTCCACAATCATTGTACACAGTTCAATTCAATTCAGTTTTACTGTAAGCTTCGTCAAAAAGGAAAGTTTTAAGCCTAACCTTAAAAGAAAGATTGTCTCTCTCCTAAACCCAGACTGGGAGCTGGTTCCACAGGAGAGGAGCTTGAAAGCTAAAGTCTCTTAGCCTGGCCAGCCAGACCCACGCCTTTCTTAGCGAAAGAATGCGTGTCTGAAACCCCTGCCAGAGAGTCTTTTCCTCTGGCTTCAAATGAGTGTGGCAGGGATTATGCATGACTTGTTTGTAACGTTTCTAAATGCCAGTCTCAAGTCCACAAATCTCAAGCCCACAAATCTCAAGTCCACAAATCTTTCTACAACTGGCCTTTGCTGTTTACTCTGTTCAAAAATATGCACAGAACTGGCAGAACACTAGCATCTCTACGCTACTGCACGCCATTCACTGGTCTCACTGTCACTTTACTCGCATCATATCGTTCATTTCTGTGATTGGTTCATTCTGCCCATTGGCCCGCCCAGTTCTTTGTGTAGAATAAGAAAAGGGTTAGTCTGGCTGGCCAGGCTGAAAGGCTCTGCCTCCCATTCTACTATTTGAAAATCTGAGAACCAGAAGTAGACCTGACTGAGAGCGAAGTGCCTTATTGGGATGATATGGTACTATGTGTCATAACGATGTGAGGTGTGGTGTAGGATCTTGGTTCCCCACACAGAACACTCAGGAACGAAGTCAGAGGTACAACAACAAAATAGTTTATTTATGTCCAAAAGTCAGTGGTGAAATAATCCAGCGGTTATGGCCGGCACGGGCGCTTAAAACGATGAATCCAGGAGATGGCGCTGTGGTCCTTCCTGGGACTAATGCTTGCAGCAATCACAGGCACGGACCTCTACCCCAGGTCTCCGAACCGTCCTCACCAATGCTTGGAGTCCGAAACAAACAAAGAAAGGAAAAGAAGTTAGTGAAAGGAGTTTAACGAGTAACGCACCTGTTCCTTCTAGTAGAGGGTCGGATGCCGTTCTCGCCTTGGCTGGGTGTTCAACCGTCAGCGGTTTTCCCCAGGTCTCTCTTTCTCTATAGCGTGGGCCCACAGGAGATCCCGACCACCTTCCACTTGGCGTCAAGTCGCGTAAGTGTTAGCGCAGGGTCGAGAAACAAAACTCACAATGGGATGGCAGCAGACAACCTGGCAGCTGGTTGCTGCCCGGGGTCTGCTATTTAAGCAGTGAAAAGACTCCCAGGTGAAATTCATTAACTAATGAGTCAGAGTGCTGCAGCTCTGGCATTGCAGAATCCTGTTGACCTTTCAGCATAAAACTCCCTCATCGGAAGTTTTAGCCCGGGACGTCACAGTACCCCCCCCTCAAAGGGTCGACTCCCGGCGACCCACCCGGTTGGTCCGGGTGAGTCCTGTGAAAATCACGAACCAAGTCTTTATCAAAGATGTCACGTCGAACGACCCAAGACCGCTCCTCGGGCCCATATCCCTCCCAGTCAACCAGGTACTGAACACCCCTTCCCCTCTTACGAGACTTCAGCAGTTTCCGTATAGTAAAGACTCGCTCACCATCAAGCATACGGACTGGTGGGGGCCCAGCGGGCGGAGGGGACAATGGGCAGGAGTTCACTGGTTTCACGCGGGAGACGTGAAAGGTTGGGTGGATCCTCATGTGTGCAGGTAACTGGAGTCTTACCGCTGCAGGATTGATAATCCGAATGATGGGGAACGGACCAATAAAACGGGGTTTGAGCTTGGGCGAAGCGGACTTCAGTGGGATGTCCCGTGTAGACAGCCAGACCCGTTGTCCCACCCTGTATACCGGAGCCGGTCTCCGTCGTCTGTTTGCCTGTGCGGAATAGGAGGACACAGAATGTAGTAATTGCTGTCTCGCCTGCCGCCAAGCAAGATGACAACGGCGCACCGCCGCAGCAGCGGATGGCACAGAGGTCTCCAGATCCTGGTTTTCAAAAACGGGTGGCTGAAAACCGGACACCACCTGGAACGGCGAGAGTCCCGTGGCCGCGGTAGGAAGGCCGTTGTGGGCATACTCAACCCAAGTCAAATTACTCACCCACGTCTCCGGGTGGTGAGCACACAGAATTCTGAGACCGTTCTCTAATTCCTGGTTCAACCTCTCCGTCTGGCCGTTCGACTGTGGATGAAAACCGGAGGAAAGGCTCACCGAGATGTTCAGCAGCTTGCAAAACTCCTTCCAGAATCTGGCGACAAACTGAGGACCCCTATCCGAGACAATGTCCTGGGGCAAGCCATGTAACCGGAACACGTGGTCCGCCAGAACTCGAGCCATCGCCGGTGCAGACGGAAGCTGGGGGAGAGGCACAAAATGGACCATCTTAGAGAAACGGTCGCAAACGGTCAGAATCGTGGTCATACCTTGTGACTTGGGAAGTCCCGTGACGAAATCCAGTGCTATGTGAGACCAAGGGCGCCGAGGAACTGGTAAGGGGTGAAGCAGGCCGGCCGGGGCCTGGTGGGATGCCTTCGCTTGGGCACAAACGGAGCAGGCATGAACATACTCCGTGGCGTCCTTGCGCATCGTTGGCCACCAAAACCGCTGCTTTAAAACTGCCAGTGTTCGGGACACCCCCGGGTGGACGTGCAGATGTGAGTCGTGACATAATCCCAGGGCCCTTCTCCGAAGCTGGGTTGGGACAAAAAGGCGGCCAGCTGGGCAGGTGGCCGGACCGGCGGAACCCGTGGCCCGTATAACATCCTGCTCCAGAGCGATTCGCGCTGTCCCCAAGCGAGTCACAGTCGGCAGGATGAATTTCGGACCTTCCTCCTCGTCCACCGATGCATACAGTCGAGACAGAGCGTCCGCCTTGCCGTTCTGGGTACCTGGACGAAAAGACAGTTTAAACCGGAATCTTTCAAAGAATATCGCCCAGCGAGCCTGGTGTGCATTCAACCTCTTAGCTGTCCTCAGGTACTCGAGGTTCTTGTGGTCAGTTAACACAGTGAATGGGTGCCGAGCTCCCTCCAACCAGTGGCGCCACTCCTCTAATGCCAGTTTCACCGCCAACAACTCCTTGTTCCCTACGTCGTAGTTCCGTTCAGAAGAACTTAACTTCCTCGAAAAAAAAGCGCAGGGATGAATCTGGGAATCCACAGGGTCCCTCTGTGAGATCACGGCTCCCACTCCCGCGTCTGACTCATCTACTTCAACTATGAACGGTAAGTCTATGTTAGGAAACTTTAGAATAGGAGCCGTAGTAAACAGGTCTTTGAGGAGTGCAAAGGTCCTTCGAGCCTCAGGCGACCAAACGAACCGCACCTTGGACGAGGTAAGGCGATGCAGGGGTGTAGCTATTCCACTGTAATCCTTAATGAAGCGTCTATAGAAATTAGCAAACCCCAAAAAACGTTGTAATTGCCTCCTAGAATTGGGAACAGGCCAGTCCCTGACTGCTCGCACCTTATCCGGGTCCATCGATATCTCACCCGGCTGGATCACGAACCCTAGGAAGGAGGTCAATTTGGTGTGGAACTCACATTTCTCCAATTTTACGTACAGGCGGTTCTGCAGCAACCGCTGTAGCACCACCCGTACGTGGTGGATGTGTTCGGTCTCAGAATTGGAGTACACCAGGATGTCGTCTAAATAAACAAAGACGAATCGGCCTAACATGTCTCCGAGTACATCATTGACCAAATTCTGGAAGACAGCCGGGGCGTTGGTGAGTCCAAACGGCATCACGAGATATTCGTAATGACCGGAAGGGGTGTTAAAGGCAGTCTTCCACTCATCCCCCTTCCTTATTCGCACCACGTGGTAGGCATTCCGTAGATCTAACTTAGAGAAGATCTTGGCGTCCTGTAACAGCTCGAACGCGGAAGCCAATAAGGGAAGAGGATATCTATTCTTCACTGTAATCTCATTTAGCCCTCGATAATCTATGCATGGCCGTAACCCTCCATCCTTTTTATCAACAAAAAAAAACCCCGCCCCCGCAGGGGACTTAGATGGTCTTATTATGCCAGAGTCAAGAGACTTTTGAATGTAATCCTGCATTACCTCCTTCTCCGGTTGTGACAGGGGGTACAATCGACCCCGAGGCGGAAAAGTTCCCGGGAGGAGGTCGATGGCGCAATCATAGGGTCTATGTGGTGGCAAGGAGGTTGCTTTGTCCTTGTTAAAAACCTCCTGTAGATCATGATACACTGCAGGAACCGCTGAGAGATCTGGTTGATAGTCCATCTGCGGAGGGGAGCAAACGGAAGTCACAGCATGCTGTAAACAGTTTACATGGCAAGACGGACCCCAGCCTGATATCTTCCCTGTTCCCCAATCAATAAGAGGGTTGTGTTGTTGAAGCCAGGTAATCCCTAGTACTAACGTTGGTGCAGGTGTGTTGATTACGTGGAAGGGTAATGTCTCCTGATGGTTATCTATGGCCATGAATACTGGTTTAGAAATGTCTCTGATGTAGTGCAAGGTAAGATTATTGAGAGACCTCACCTCCAAGGGACGAGGTAAGGGAATAGTCTCTACCCCCAATCGGTTGAGTAATGACCGGGAGATAAAATTAGTGTCAGCCCCAGAGTCAATGAGTGTCTCCCACCTTAGTTGTCGTGGAGGTGCTCCAATGGTGACAGTAGTGAGGTATCGGCAGCTCGGTTCTAGGTCCCGATTCAGATTCTGGCTCAGCGAGATTCCCTCATCTCCCGCTGAGCCTGATCTTTTGCTGGGGCGGTCTCCAATGCTCCCTGATTGGACCCAACCTTTCGCAGAGGTCTCCCTCGTTGTCTGTGTGTAATTTCACTGACTCTTCCGCGGTCCCACTGCATAGGTTCCGGCTCATCTACCTCCTCATCCGCGTCACGCTTAGAGTCGGGCGACCTCCACCTGCCGAGCGGTCGTAGAGTCATCCGGTGCTCCGCTGACCTCTCCTGATGACGTTGGTCTAGCCGAGTAACAGTGTCCATTAAGGAGGTTAAGTCGGTTGGGCGTGGTTGATGAGCTAGGTCATCCTTTAAACGTTCACTCAGCCCAAGGTAAAAATGGTCATATAGTGCGGCCGAGCCCCATGGGCTCTCCTCTGCCAAAATCTGGAATTGAACGATATACTTCCTCAACGATCCATTACCCTGCTTCAGTCGTGCCAAACGAGTGGTAGCCTCGACCTCCGGTCGAACAGGGTCAAAAATCAGAGAAAGTTGCTTGCTAAACCTCTCAAAAGTCTCACAAAAGGTGGCTCTACGCCTCCATGCGGCCGTTCCCCATTTAGCGGCTTCACCGCCCAAAAATGATAGGACATAGGCCACTTTGGCATGTTCTGTAGGGAAGCTGGATGGTTGCATGGAAAAATTTAGTTCACATTGAGTCAAAAAAGTACGGCTTACCCCGACCTCGCCGTAATATCGTACTGGAGGTGCTAACTTCAGCTCCGCCTTCTCACCAGAGCGCATCGTAGGCGGCGAAACCGGAAGGGGAACCGCTGCGGGGTCCGGAGCGGGCAGGCGTTGCAGTAACCTGGACATCTGTTCCGTCATTAGATCCATCGACTGGGAGATCCTTAGCAGTTTATCCTCATGGGCCATTAAGGCGGACTCCACTCCAGATCTCCAGGGATTCTGAGTAGAGGACCCTTGATCCAAACTTTGGCCAGGTTGTTCTGTCATAACGATGTGAGGTGTGGTGTAGGATCTTGGTTCCCCACACAGAACACTCAGGAACGAAGTCAGAGGTACAACAACAAAATAGTTTATTTATGTCCAAAAGTCAGTGGTGAAATAATCCAGCGGTTATGGCCGGCACGGGCGCTTAAAACGATGAATCCAGGAGATGGCGCTGTGGTCCTTCCTGGGACTAATGCTTGCAGCAATCACAGGCACGGACCTCTACCCCAGGTCTCCGAACCGTCCTCACCAATGCTTGGAGTCCGAAACAAACAAAGAAAGGAAAAGAAGTTAGTGAAAGGAGTTTAACGAGTAACGCACCTGTTCCTTCTAGTAGAGGGTCGGGTGCCGTTCTCGCCTTGGCTGGGTGTTCAACCGTCAGCGGTTTTCCCCAGGTCTCTCTTTCTCTATAGCGTGGGCCCACAGGAGATCCCGACCACCTTCCACTTGGCGTCAAGTCGCGTAAGTGTTAGCGCAGGGTCGAGAAACGAAACTCACAATGGGATGGCAGCAGACAACCTGGCAGCTGGTTGCTGCCCGGGGTCTGCTATTTAAGCAGTGAAAAGACTCCCAGGTGAAATTCATTAACTAATGAGTCAGAGTGCTGCAGCTCTGGCATTGCAGAATCCTGTTTACCTTTCAGCATAAAACTCCCTCATCGGAAGTTTTAGCCCGGGACGTCACACTATGAGGTCTTGATCATTAAGGACTTTGCATGTGAGGAGAAGGATTTTAAATTTTATACTGGATTTTCCATGGTAACAATAAAAAGAAGCTAATACAGAAGAAATATAATTTGTCTTGCTAGTTTCTTTTTATGGAGTTACTGGGACATCCTGATAATAACAAGTTAGTAATCTAGTCTAAAAGTAACAAATGCATTAACAAATTTTTCTGCATCGTTTTGAAAAAGGATGTTTTTAAGTTTGGCAATATGGTGCAAGTGAAAGAGGCAGTTCTAGAGATTTATTTTATGTGTGATTAAAGGACAATCCTGGTCAAAAATAACTCCAAGGTTTTTCACAGTAGTAATGGAGGCCAAAACTATACCATCTAATGTAACTATACGATTTGATAACACAGCTTTGAGGTTTTTAGGCCCAAATAGAATAACTTGTGTTTTCTCTGAATATAACATTCCCTAAGACAGTAGTTTTCAAAGTTTTTCTGCAGGGTCTCCCTTTTTAAATAAGAATTTTGTTTTGTTGTTACAAAACTACAACTTCTTACTGAACAAACAAATTAACTTATAGTAGCTTGTTCACTTTCAAACTGTCAGAAGCAGAAGAACAGTTTTCAGAAACACAACAGTTTACTATAGAGACAAGTCCACTGTCTAAGGCTAGGAGAAGATTGCTGGTGACTTGTAAGAGTCCTGTTTCTGTATGATGTGCTTTAAAACCTGACTGAAAGTCTTCAAACAATTAATTTTTGGTCACCACTGGTTTGCAACAGCTTTTTCAAGGACTTTATAAATGAAGGGGAGATTGGATTTTGGTCTATAATTAGCCAAGACTCCAGGATCAAGACGATGCTTTTTGAGTATCTGTTAAATTACTGAAATCTTAAAAGCCAGAGGTACGTGACCTGTTATTAGAGATGGATTGACCCGGTCTAATAGAGATGAGTTGATTAAGGGCAGGATGTGAGAGAAATTTTCATATATACAAGATGCCACCTTTTGTTCTACCACAGACATCCTGGCAGCCCCTCTATGTGAACTCAATAAAGATCTTTGATTATTTCAGGGACTTGCTCATTTGATTGCTGGCCATTTGCTTATATACATGTTGTGTAAGTGTGATTTATGTTTATTACATTTTAATACCTAAACCTAACCAACATATTTTAATGCCTAAACCTAACCAACATATTTTAATGCCTAAACCTAACCAACATATTTTAATGCCTAAACCTAACCAATATATTTTAATGCCTAAACCTAACCAACATATTTTAATGCCTAAACCCAACCAACATATTTTAATGCCTAAACCTAACCAACATATTTCAATGCCTAAACCCAACCAACATATTTTAATGCCTAAATCTAACCAACATATTTTAATGCCTAAACCTAACCAATATATTTTAATGCCTAAACCTAACCAACATATTTTAATGCCTAAACCTAACCAACATATTTTAATGCCTAAACCCAACCAACATATTTTAATGCCTAAACCTAACCAACATATTTTAATGCCTAAACCCAACCAACATATTTTAATGCCAAAACCTAACCAACATATTTTAATGCCTAAACCCAACCAACATATTTTAATGCCTAAACCTAACCAACATATTTTAATGCCTAAACCCAACCAACATATTTTAATGCCTAAACCCAACCAACATATTTTAATGCCTAAACCTAACCAACATATTTTAATGCCTAAACCCAACCAACATATTTTAATGCCAAAACCTAACCAACATATTTTAATGCCTAAACCCAACCAACATATTTTAATGCCTAAACCTAACCAACATATTTTAATGCCTAAACCCAACCAACATATTTTAATGCCTAAACCTAACCAACATATTTTAATGCCTAAACCCAACCAACATATTTTAATGCCTAAACCTAACCAATATATTTTAATGCCTAAACCTAACCAATATATTTTAATGCCTAAACCTAACCAACATATTTTAATGCCTAAACCTAACCAACATATTTTAATGCCTAAACCTAACCAATATATTTTAATGCCTAAACCTAACCAACATATTTTAATGCCTAAACCTAACCAACATATTTTAATGCCTAAACCTAACCAACATATTTTAATGCCTAAACCTAACCAATATATTTTAATGCCTAAACCTAACCAACATATTTTAATGCCTAAACCCAACCAACATATTTTAATGCCTAAACCTAACCAATATATTTTAATGGCTAATGATAATAGTCCATAATGACTATAGTCGGAAGGGAAGCTTAAACGGGCTATTGACTAGCATGATAACGTTCCAAACAGGTGGCTCAAAAGAGATGTGACTTTTTTGTCACCCTGGCTACAGTGCTAACATAAAGCTGTGATTGTTCTTTGTTTGTCTATTTTAAACAGTATGCAGCTCTAGCTTTCTGAAGAGCTTTTTTTTATTTGTAGTTAAACAAACAAAAAAAAACAGCCTGCTAAATTCTAATACATCTGTAAAATGTCCCTTCCTTTTCAGCTTTTGTGACGCCTGCTTTAAGGTGCAAATGTGTGAACTGTACTGCGGAGCTAGTGTCCTCTGATCAACTACCTTCTTTTTCAGAGGGGCCACAGTACAGTATTTTACACAGAGGCTGCAGCAGCATCAACAAGATTCACCTTGTGTGGGAGTAAAGTTGAGGTGGCTGCCCTCCACTGTGTTGGCACATGGCACAGAAGTAAATAATGATGGAATCATTTCCTTGAATTTAGTAACAGTGTTGTCAGAGAACCATCTGCTGCTGTCAGAGTTCTTCCAAAATGCTGCATGATCCATTATTTTTAATTTAAATGTAATGTTCAGACAGAGGAGAGTGATTAAAACTGCTGGTAATGTCCTCAAATGAGTTATAACTGTGTAGGTTGATGGTTTATTAATAAACTTTGAGTAACATGACAATTTACTTACCTCGGGGGTTCGTTCATTCAGGCTGACATATTCCTTCAGCTAGGTTTCAGTAAGACAGAGTAAGTCAATTTGGTGATCACTTATCAAATCATTTGCTACAAGATTTAGACGAGAGAGGTCAGATATTTAATCATCCACATTTGGCTGTTCTGTAAGAGCAGTAGTCCTAAATGTTATTCCGTTCTTATAAATAACTTCTCTTGTGTTGGTTTTTGAAGAAGACACAGTGTTTATGAGGTGTGGGGATTACAGCTGTAAGATGTGTATAAACACTGAGAACATGAGGTTTGCATACCAGGAGCATGGCAGGAACATGCAGGGGAGAAAACTGGCAGCCTTGATAGAGATACATATAGCTGTGCACTGCCCATGTAAAGGGTCTCCTTCACTTAAGAGCCGATTTCATCCATTATCACAGAGCTGATAGGGACTGGTGCACCTTTAGTCAACCAACAGTTAGATGATTACCTTTACACAAGTGTCTCTTTAGATTCAGGTTCAGTAAACCCTGTGTGTGTGCTGACACAACTTCTGACAGCCATATACACCGACTTGGATAAAAATGTTTATTTGCCATGTGTTGACTCACTCCTAGGCATTATCAGAGCTCAATCTAAGATGAGATGATGTGGCAAATATGTGGAACAAAGGGAAAATCTAATTTTTGTGATAAACTTTAATACTAGATTTGTTGTTTTGTTTTCATTATTTGCTTCTACAGTTCCACCTGGATGAAATCCTTTCTGACCTTGCAGCGGCTTTATTCCAGCCCTTTACTGAACACACTGTTTTTAAGGGCACAATATCTAATCTTAGCTTTTGCCTTGCCTCGGGTTTGACCACTGTGCCATTTGTGCAGTCTGTGTTTATTTGTGCTGAACAGCCCACTGATTGGCTGTTAGCTGTACCATAGTTAATATGGGAAGCACTAACATAACTGAATAACATCTTGCCTTCTACAGGCAAAATCAATTTTCATTTGAATGTATGAACAACTAGCTTCAAAATCTGATTTTATTTTTTAATTTAAACAGTTAATAAAGTACTCTTAGATTTTCAGCAATATCTATGATAACTTTTTATTATTGGTTTTCATTTCTGTTGAGCTGAACTCCATCTGATACAAATAGGGAATTATTTGGGGTATTATGGTACTTTTCCAAGCCTATAACTATATCAAACCCTGACACCAACATTTATCTGCCAAAATTACTTTTTTATGAACAGAGCGAATACCCTTCATCACACACTACACCTGACAAAATGTCTCATGATACCTTCCTATCATACACTGAATGTTCAGGTAATTGCATGGAGTCAGGCGGGTGGCATCTCATCCCCAGTTAAACAAATAGTATTAACAGACTCGTTTATCTGGCTCGCCTAAATTACCTCAAGGAAGTGCTGAACAGTTCCCAGAAGCCAATTCTCTGTCTGCTTCAGCAGTGTTTGTCATTGAATGTGAAGTATGCTTAATTTGATTATATAAGCCTGACCTGGTAGTTCTCTTTACATTTCTCCCAATCAGAGATAAAGTAGCAGATAGATAAAAGTTTACGTAAAGAAAACACACTAAGACCGAACTTATTAAACATGAATATTTATTTAACCTTCAGTGAGGAAGGAATTTCAGGATAAAGATTACCTTATAAAACACAGGCGTTGGCACACTATAGGATAAAGGGGGATTCCCTGCTTCTAAGGAATAAGATCTTTTCTTATGCTGTAGTGGAAACAGTATCAGTAAAATGAAATAGTTGATTTGTGAGCCTTGTTACAGATAGCCCACCTCAGTCGGCCTGCAGCTTCTATAATTGCAACAGAGAGCAATTATAGCTGAGTGGAGAACCACCATGTCTGTATGACTTTGCTCATAAATCACAGTATATATTGTATATCTTGTGTAATTGCTTATAGGGTGTACACTGTGCCCAGCCATGTCACTATTATGGGTGTGACTACTCCAACAGACAAGTAATAAATGTTTTTTTAAAGTTTTAAAGCACTTCGAGATACATCTAAATATAAACTGCAGTAATCTAGAAAGTATGCAGACCTGCATCTTTTAACTGAACTTATCAGTATTCTTATATAAACAATGGAAAATGTCACTGTGTAATTGGAGACGGATCATTTGTAGTTACAACTCCCTGAAGAATATTCACAAAACTCTGCAGTGTCCCTAAGCCCAATAGTTTTATAAGCAATTTTTTTGGCCACACAACATTACGGTTTCAGTTCAGTCTCCCCACCAGTATCAGCGGCTTTTGCTCTTTGTCCTATTGTCTCTGTGAAAAAGAATGTGGCCTCTTTTTGTCTATCTGCTGAGAGCCCCTTCATGGCTGGTTGTTCGAATTTAATCACCATGGTTCAAAAAACCCTTCTTAGAACCTTTGCCAGGTGGCATTCATAAACTTAATAACGCAGAGTTGGAATAGTAACAGATGTCTAAGTAATGCTAATATTGCTTAGCATTTGTTTTAACACTAAAGAGGCAACTGCTTGCTCACAAGTCAGATCAATTTTACAAAGCCATGATGCCCCCATCTCCTCACACACACACACACAGGGTATGTCGTAAGTTAAAATTAATATATTCTGTCAGTAACAAGGGTAAGAATTTCATTTGGGCATATGGGGTCTGAAATTACATCTCAGTTAGTGTGGGGGAGATGAATTCTTCTCTACGTTATGGAAAAATGGGAAAATCTCTATATCAAATCTTGCGTAGGGCAGCCTTACTAATAGTCAGTGTCTGATTTG
Organism: Mastacembelus armatus; assembly: GCF_900324485.2. Taxonomy (NCBI): domain Eukaryota; kingdom Metazoa; phylum Chordata; class Actinopteri; order Synbranchiformes; family Mastacembelidae; genus Mastacembelus; species Mastacembelus armatus. The sequence continues at coordinate 7,194,669 of NC_046648.1, forward strand.
TACTCAGCCTCATGAAAGACGCTTTACTGATAATTTGCTCAATAATGGCATGACATGTTATGCAACATCATCATCTTGACATTAATAAAATTGCAGCCAATTCTTTGAATGGTATTTACGTATTCAGGATGGGTCAAATACAGAATCATGTTCTGCGCTGGCCTATTAAAATGAGTGAATATGGTCCTGCCATTTCATTTAGTCTAAATTACCTTTTTTCCAATTACATCAAAGAAGTAATTACCCAAGAAGGAGCCTAAAGAAAGATCATATGAGTCTGAGGCTCTGGACTTGATTTTCCTAATCACAGTGCTTCTCCATGAGTTGGAACAAGCAAATATTGTGTTTCTTTTTTCATCATTTTGCTAATTCAATAGGTAATTTATTTAATGATTCTCATCACCAAGGGAACGCTTAGGGACAACATTTACTTCACAACTGCTGAGTATGTTTTTGTGAAAAACTGGCAGGCCAAAGTTTCCTAAAGCGCGTAGTTGTCAGCAACAAGTTCCATAACCCCAGTAGAGCAGCACTAGTTAATTCATCAGTATTTGTTAACGGTTAATAAGATATTTCACTGTTGAACTGAAATCAGAAGCAATACCTCCAGCCTCTGAGCTCTGTATACTAGAAGAAATAACAAAGACCTGTCACTTCTGCTGGATGATTCGACCTGTGCTCAGGCTGAAGGTGGGCAGAGGCTACCTGCACCTATAAAAAAAATAAATCTGTACTTTGTTCCACAGTCCGTGCAACAAAGCTAACGGGAGAGGGAAGATAATAGTCAAACACAGCCTTTAGATTACCTCACACTCTTGAGAATAACTCTAATCTTCCAAAACAATTGAAATGACCTATGTGGGTGTATCAGGGTCTGCAGGGCCATTAAATTTAAACTCACTGATGTTGCACAGCCAGCCCAACAGCACTTTAGAGGTTATTAAAGTTTATTGCTATTGTTTTTTTAAATATGTATTTGGTGATTAGCACTGCTGTAAGTGTGTGTGTGTGTGTGGGTGGGTGTGTGTGCACGCAGTGTTTTGTGCATTGGTCGGCTTGTCCAGCTTTTGACCCTTTTCTTTTTCAAAGATTAAGGGTGTACTTACACACTAAGACCATACTTGGGCACAGCAGAGCCTCGAATAAACATGCTGACAGTAACAATGCTAATAATCTGTTGTAGCAGTTATACTGTTTGCCATGTTCACCATCTTAGTTTAGTGATTAAGTGGCTAACGTGCTAAATCCAACCTGCTAACGTTCAATGTAATACTAAAGTGATTCACTATTTAACTTGAGAGGAATGTCCATTATAGTATATAGTATATATAACTGTTACTATATAGTATATCCCTCTAGGGACCATGAATGTCTGCACCAACTTGTTATCCATCCTGTAGTGGTTGAGCCAATTGATTAAAATCCAAAGCCATCAACCTCGGTAATGTCTGTACCGAATTTAATCCACAATCCATCTGATAACTGATATTTTGTCTGGACCAAAGTGGTGGACCAATCAGCAATGGACTTTACTGCAAACAGCTGGTGTGGCTAAAATAGCTTGCCTGCTTTTAAATTCAACACGCTCTACTTTTTCAAGAATTTATTTTCATTTTTTCCATTTCCCATCACCCTCTGATATACAGTAACTACATATTTCACTGTATTTGATTTCAGTCCATCCCTCTTGTTTAGACCCTTCCTTCAAGATGACATAAAGGATAACAGTGATCAAGTCAGTTCATGCCATCTTCTTCACCCTCAGTTTGAGTCTGAGTTTTATTTTAATATCTTGCTGCAAGACATTGGCAACGTTAGGGGGAAAATTCACAGTTTAACAAATGAAGCTTTCATGCCTCTTTACAGAGCTTCATTCAAAGTGATTAAGAGCTTCTACTGCTTCTCTTCAGACTAGTAAAACACAATCCCTTTAATTTGGGGATTCAGCCACTGCATCACTGCTTCTCCCCCTGATTCAGCTTCCCAGCAGAGTTGCCTGTCAACTCTGTGGCACTGGCTTTTTTTCAGCATTAGTAGGGAGCACTGAAAGACAACACAAGCTCATTGGCTTTTAAGACAAGAAAACGTGATGCCAGAATAATCAGGGCTTTTTTAAATCTGAAAACCATAAAGTGAAGCTGAATCTACACTGGGTTGCTACAAGTCTTGGTCTGGTCATTTCTTTAACATCCACATCAGGGACAACTACTAGCAACAGCAGAAACTTCTATTTATTTTCTACTGCATTCTTTAACTAGTTTCTGTAAGCCCATTATAAGTTCTCTCTGTTTTTCTCTCGTATAAGTAAAAAACTCATGTGAGACAATTTATTAATGCTATACCTTTGGGGACTCAATACAGATTTTGGATCAGAAAGCAACAATTTCATATAGACTATTACATAGGAGACATGATTTTGGATGTGAAAACATAATATATGAGCACAACTTGTTGATCACAGGTAAAACAACATTTCATTTGCATTTTTTTACATGCTGACACGTGACATGTGCTTTTATTATTATTATTATTATTATTGAACTCTAATTCAGAATTGAGTTTTATTCTCCTTTTAAAAAAATGATCAAATTTAAAAGGCATGTAGCAGAAAGTAGGAAGTAACCTTGAAATGACAAAAAAAATCTGAGCTACAAAAGCACTTACAGTATATTAGAGAATAAATAGGTATGTTTTCCATCATTACTGACAGTTGGTGTGTTTATAGTGCTTGGAAATGGGTAGGACCTGAGGTTCTTTTCATCTTTGCCCTCTGCAACACACTCAACCATTCTTATGTCGTACATTAGCATAATGCAGACAAAACCATAAAAGTTCTGAAAAAGGATTAAGGGGCCAGCGATATCTCATTATAAAAAGTCTGGTCATCCATACTTAAATAAATGAGATGGGGGCTGGAGCAACATTTACGATAACTGTTTTATCATCAGTCTAATGGAACTGTTCAATAATTAATTAGTTAATCAATTAATAAATATGTATTTAGTTTTTTGGAAAGTCACTGAAATCAATACATAATATTTTTTATCATACTGTACTCTTCTCTCTTTTTATGCAAATAAAGCATATCTGATGACGACAGGATGGTTTGTAGTGCAGTCGGTGGAAATGATTGACAGCTTGGATTCCTTCAGGTATCAGTTTTATTTTTATTTTATAAGGTTACATTGTTTTATTTTTTATTTAGTGCTTATTTAGGAGCAATCCAAACATATTAGTTAAATATTAACACCCATGCATAGAAAGAGCTTGGATAGGAAGTCTACATTTATTTTCTCCTATGTTGTTTTAGTAGTTCATGGGCTGATGTTGACATAAGCACAAGCAAATGCTGCACAGGGGAGACCCTTTACCATTTTAGGTTTGTATGCTGCTATTGTCAGACGGTGAATCACTATGAGAGCTGGAAAATGTTCTAACCTTTTCGAAAACCACTTATTTAACAGGCAGCCGCTGCCTAATACAGAAACCTCTTAGATTCAATGTTTCCTGTTGTGACGAGAGAAACCCCTCCTCCCTTGAGAAATGTAAACACAGCTCTACATTAGGTTCAGAGGATAAATGCATATTGTATGCCCCCAAAAATACTACAAACCAAATATAAGATATAGTACTAACAGATGTCAGATTTTATTAGGCTTTACTATGATCTGACCATCTTGTTTTCTATGGCAAATTGAAGAGAAAGTTACCTCAGGGTCTCACGCCACTCTGTTTTAATACTGAGACCAACATGTAAAGGTGTAATCTGGTTTGACAGCTCAGATGGGGAAAAAGCCCCTAACTCTCTGTGCTCCACCTGAGTCTCCATGCCCAGAGCAATTTACACTTACCTCACCTATCTATTCTCCTCAGTGCACTAGCACTGCCTGAGGAATGTATTGAGTTATTTTGGGTTCATGTTGGCTTCTATTGTAGAGGTGAGACTGTCTGTATACGCTGAGCCTTCATAAACACAGGAGGATGCTTAAACCTTTCCACGCTCTATGGCTCGGCCACCTCATAATCTATAACCCTCACCACATTATTTTATTTATTGCATGTGACACATTATTGACTGTTTGATAACCTTGTCATTATGATTAACATAATGAGGACCCCACGGTCATACCATCATTTTCCATCATATTGTGAGCAATTGAGCCAAGAGACCCAGAGAAGAGTTGCACTTGTTTTTGCAGGTCTGACGTAAATGGACAGCAAAGCCCCATATCAAAACCTCTGTGTCCTTTAAGGCTCATTAAACCCTGCTGGTGCATGGCCACCTACAGGCAGACTGGCAGAGAGGAGATCAGGCAGGCAGGCAGACAGGCAAGCATGGAGGATAGCAGGCAGAAAGACAAGTAAGCACGCAAGCAAGCATGAGCACAGTACAGCAGGTTCCTGACAGAGTATTAACATAGCCTTGTTCTTCATGCTGCCTACATGCCTGATTAATGAGGACATGCCTGCTGGATGGTTGAGTGAGGTAGTGAATAAAGACAGAAGGGGCAGAAGTAGACCAAAAAAGAGGGAATAAAACAGAACGAGATGAGGGACAAAGGTAGCAAAAGGACCTTGGAGATGGTAAACTTTCAAGTTCTACATCTACATTTACATTAACACATTTTTCACAATGCAATATCTTATTACAATAAGTCGCCGATATGTACCTAAAGTTACCGAAAGCCAAAGTGGAACAAATCAGTTTATGGATGTGTGCAATATGACATGGGTGGGAAAAAAGGGGTGAGAGATTGCCTGTTGTGCAGGCATGCAGCATCGTTTCTCACATTCATTATTCATAACAATTTCCATCCTTGAGGCTTGGTCAAGCCATAAAGTGGCAAGGTGAAATAAATCTGTGCTCATGAAATACTTCTCTACAAGCTGGTGATGACAAGCCACAGGGCTAGTTTGTGAATTGTAGAATCTAGCGAGCTAACATGCTATCCAGCCAGGAATATTGGATAGTAGTCAGTAGTCAGTCATCATCTGCCATTGGCTAAGGTGTTGTAGAGCCTGATGGCAGGGGGGATGAAGGATCTCCTGTATCGTTCAGTCCTGCAGTGCAGTGAGGTGAGACGTCCTCTGCAGCTGCTTCTCTGCTCCAACAGGATGTTGTGAAAGGGGATGGTCAATGTAGTCCAGGATGGCCTCTACCTTTGTCTGTGTGCATCTCTCCATCACAGCCTCCAGTGAGTCCAGCCTCATTCTAGTCACTAAACCAGCTTTTTGCACCAGTTTGTCCAGTTGCCTTGCAGCATCAAACAGCACACTGGCTACCATAGTTATGTGAAACATGTGTAGCATCTTCCTGCAGATATCTAAGGACCCAAGCTGCCTTAGGAGGAAAAGTCATCCCCGCAATTTTTGCTTTAGAACAATACAACTTTACAATCCCAATACAATCCCAATTTTAGACTCAGGTTGAAGATCCTCTGTAGGGGTTCTCACAGTTAGGCAGCACTATCCTTAGTGCTAGGGCCACCTGCCTTCCCACAGCACAGTCTTTGTATCTGCAGCCTCACCCCTGTTACTGTAAGAGATGGTGGAGCATGCCCAGGGGAAGGAGAGGCGTAGCTGCAGTGGTGGAGATGCACACAGGTGAAGGACAAGGAGGAGAATTTGAAGGAGACAATGTTGAGGAAAAATGGCTGGACAGGCTGAGGCTGAGTGATAATTAAACCTCAAAGACTTGACTTATGAGCAGAAAACGAGAAAAGAAAAAAGGGGGGAAATAAATGGGAAAAGTATTTCAAGGGATTAAGTGATTAACGTATTAACCGAAGAGAGTTAATGTTAAATTAAACATGTTCTCATATGTAGCAAATGTCCCCTTACATTCTGCATTCCTTTCAAAGGACAGTTGTCACTGATGCTGCTTTTATTGAGAAGAGCTAATGAGAAAGTAACCGGAAGTGGTTGTGTTGATGATGATCCTAATTACAATTGTCACTAGAATCCTTGCACCCAACATGAAAGAACCACCAAGGGCTTCCAAAACTCATGCTGTTTGCAACAACATTTTCTTGATTAGAGGTAGCTATAAATTGTCTGTCGTGCCTGAGAGTGATGTGAACATAGTGAGGAAATGCTTTTTTTGTTTATGCTTTGTATGTCTATAATATTGGCTTTTCACTTTCTCTTTGAGGGACAAATCCAAACTACAACCACCTGCAGAATGTTCTCGGTGTGTCTCTGTCCTGACATGAAACTGGCTAAGGGACGTTCATTTACATCGAGTCAGACTAAATCTAGAAAATCTTGCTTCACCTTTAAGAGCGACTCCTTCAAGTGCACTGATTGAATGCCTGATTTGATTATTTTAAAAGCTGGTGTGACAGAGTATTTTTGTTGAAACATATGTTAACACTGACATTGTGATTTAGGCTCAAAATAAACCTGTGCATTTATATAAAGACTGAAAAGACAACCAAAAAGAAGCCCAGTGCTGCACGTTAAACTTAAGACAAAGAGTGAGCATGGCAATCAGCAGGAGATGCTTTCACATCCAGAATAGGACTTATTCAATTCTCTATAAAGATATAACACAGTGCTTAGCTTGCGAGTGAGACTCTCCAGCTGTGGAAAACGGTGGTAAGTTTCAGCAGGGGGTCAGGTGGAGGACGCCTGTCTGCACAGCCTTAGTTTAGGGCAAACTGGATGGCGTGACAGGGGAAATGTCAGCCACTGAACCCTGGTGTGTTTGGTGCCTTGCTGGCTATGAGAGGAAAATATAGAGCTCTACTCACTACCTTCAGGACAGCAGGCAATGTTCAAGTGTTCACATCCCCAAAGCCTGGAGTAAATGGAAGAACTCTAATCGATAAGTGGCAGCCGTAGAGAAAAGGTTTTCTGTAGAAGTATCAATGCAATAGCTCACTTCAACCAGCATCTGCAGGGATCTCCAACTCACAGTCCAGTATGAGAATAAAGCTGTTTCAAATTCTTTTCCAGGCTATTAGTATGAAGTGTGACTCTATTATGTAGCAAATATCCAGATCCTCAGTAAAGATTTAAAAAAAAAAAAAAGAAACAATAACAAAAGACATTTACGTTCCACATGACAGGTAACACATACACAGCTATGTGCATTTGAAAGTTCTTCTTTCCGTTTCATTAATGTGTACATATTAACGGGTATTTGCCATTTTTGCTGTGAATGAGCTGTCAGCCTCTTTCATCCAAGCTTGAGAAGACGTGGGCATATCACAATAGTGTGTGACAGAATAAAATGTTAATAGGGGGCAGGCCATGCCCAGGGAGGCTGCTGGAGCTCTGATCAGCCTCTTGACGCTTCTTCATTACCCAAAGCTGTCATGCTTAAGGCGACAGTGTTGATAGAAATGTGCCCACTGACCTTATCACTTTTCGGATGACTTTACTAAGGAATTCAGTAATAATAGAATAAAAGTCTTCATGTACTGATGGGTAGTCTTAATGTGAGCCCTTCAGGGACTTGCAGTGCAGTAGTTGAATGCCAGCAATTTATTGGTACTAGATGCGTTGTTTATTTGGCAGGTGATTTCTAGTAGGAAGTTATATACAATGACATGTGGCATTGTCTTTAAGGTGGCCACTTTTGGCACCACTAGCTTGGCTCTGTCTGCAACAAAATCCAACAACCAGCACGTCTCTGTTATAATCTCAGTAATTATTGTTATTTTTTAAATGACAGACAGTATTTTGTGGGATTCATTCCATGGGATAGTTTTGTCCCAGTTTCCAGTGTTTATGTTAAGATAACTTAAGATAACCAGCTGTTGCTTCATATTAACTGCCAGAATGGTATCAGTCTATAGAATTTATTGCATTTCAAATTGGATACATGGGGATTTGATACATGTAGCACCTAAAGAGTGAGGAAAGAATGGGTACAAACAGATGTGTTAATGAGCAATACTAATAGCTTACTCCTAATTAATTTTGATATGAGCTATTGCGATGACAGGATTAAAGAGAAGTTCAAGAATCACTAGAAACACCTGCTAAAAGGCCTTCACATATATACATGAGCTTAATTCAGCATCATTAAGAGTGAGGCTCAGTGACAGTGACATTTACTCTCCAACAATGGATTTTTTTTTTCCATTTGAAACCAAAACTGGAAAAGTCTGTGACTGCTGAATTAGAGCAGCAGAGGAGTATGAAGAGAGCGTATTATCAGCAGCAGTGGGAAATGAGTAACAAGAGAGGTGAATGGGGGTGGATCTGCTCAAGTGGTGAAAAGCAGCTGGCTGTGGTGGGCTTCCATCCTCCTCTGAGTGTAACCAAGCCAGTTACATCCCAATCCACGTCACACATGCAACGACCGACAAATCTCACTGGGCAGCTTTTGCAAATGTTGGTTTCTGAAGTTGTGGTGTGCATGTTTCAGAACTATGTGGGAGGGGCACTGCTTTCTCAGCCTGAGTGCTGAGAAGCTCATAAGGCTGCCAGAGCTTGGGTGAGTAGCTGGATGGTTTTGTACTGGCCTGAGATCTGCATCACTGCTGTCTTTTTTCTGAAAGATAGAACAAACAGAACTCAATCCAGGAGAAATGTCACACTAAAAGTTTTAGCTGTTTTTAATACCAAAAGCTTTAGGGGATAATTTTAAATGGAACTTTTTCTTTCAGATACCAATGTAAGTTTGTCTTATAATGACCTTATGAATACAACCAGATGTTCATGTTTATTTCTGGTGGAACATTTTGTAATCCCATAGTGTTTAATGTACTTTAATTGCCTTTTGCGAGCTCAGCAATTGTCTAGTCAGTTTATATCTTTTCATTAATCACCAATATATACTGTTTTATGTTTCTTCTTCTGTGACATTACCACAACCCAATAGTACCCACATGTATGAGGAATATGTCCCATTTAAATGAATTGGAATTGAAGTCTTTATGACAACCATGGTCTGTGCCCCATTATCTCCTAATACATTATTCATCAGTAAATCAGATCCATAATAAAAGCCAATGATGAAGATTGCATGAATGAAATGTCACTATCAATATGCCTACAGATTAACATTAGATGGCACTATCAAGTAAGGGAATCATGTTTTTAATATGCAGGTAGCTGGCTGCTCAGATTCAGTTAGCATCATAAATTGATCTGCTGGAGCTTTGTTGGCATGTTTTCAAATGAATTTGCAAGAAACAGAAATCGATATGAAAACATCTTAGGAGTGTGCAGCCAGTCAAGAGCCCTTGGAGGAGGTATAGTGGTTCATTAGATCATAATGGGAAATGGAAAATATTTTTTTACACATTACCATGAGGTAACACATACACATTTGATCTCAGCCCCTCTATGGGAGGCTCAGATTAACTTCATCCACAGTAGTTTCAGATCACAGCTCTCTGAAGCATCTAGCTTAAAACAACATAGATGGGCCTCAGGCCTCAACCCAGATGCTCTCTTGAACAATTTAACTGATTTACAGCCCCATACACCAGCTGCGATGCAGTCTGAATTAACAAGGAGCAGATGGCCATTCAGAGGCACAAGTGTCAATCAGCTGGGATACAGGCAACAGGAGACACTGGAGAGCCTTACGGCACCTGTGTGAGAATATGCAAATGTATTCATACGCACTCTACATCGCACAAAGGTCAGGCCAACATATCAAGTCTGTATTAGCCTTTTGACTGAAATTTCACAGTAACCATTAGTTATACAATTAATTTTCATATGATGGAGATTTCTTTCTGTCTGTTGCCCAGTCTAAACTAAACAGGGTTAAATAAATAAATAACAAATCTGACAAAGTTTGACAGCAGCCACATATCTCTTTTTATTTATCCTGAAACATGATAATGCCCAATGGAGTTCTCATGAAAAAGAACACATTGTGCTGTCTCTAAAAGCTAACAGTGTATTTCAGCTTTCCAAGTTCGCTATTGAGGCATCGCTGCCTCTGTTTTTGCATAGCTGCCACCAATTGACAATAACCATAACAGCATTAAACCAGTAGTATAATACAAAGACAGCCGAGTTTGATACAAATCCAAGCATGAGCACATTCAAAACAAGACTTAATCTAAGAGACGTCATATCTCTATGGTATCTATGGCAGCAGAAAGCTCAGAGGAATTAAATTAAATTAAATTAAAATGCAAAATAATGCTTCAAAAAGTTGTGTGTAGTTGTGTACACAGAGCAGGAGCAGAGCAGCAGAGGAGATTAGAACTTCTGATGGATAGCTGATATCAGATATGGTCTGATACTGAAACAATACATCTCTAATATTACAATTCCCACTAAATACTGCTCTTTACAGTTAACCTCAGTTCTCAGGTCAGCGTAAACCACACATCCATGAGCTACATTTCTCATTTCAACATTGTTACAGAGGTGCATGTTGTTTTGATATGGCTTCAGTCATTGCCTTGTGAATTGTGAATTGTTAGTGGCAGAAGTTCAACCTTTTTAATTTGCAGTTCTGTTTCCATTTTTTAATCTATAATGTCTATAATGATTTTTTTAGAGTTACAACTAACATGAACTCACGTTTGCAGCTCTTGCATTTTTACATTTCTGTTTACATTTCTATTACCTCTTCAAAGGTTATCTGAACAGTATATTTACATGAACAAAGAATCAAATGTGTGTAGTGTGGAAGTGGTCGTTCATCGTGATGTATCCACAGAATGATCATTTGCCAAAGCACATGCGACAAGTGGGAATGTATCTCTTTGCCACAGCTGAAGAACCTTTAAGGGAACAAAAAGAAACAATTTGTCTTAAATACACCAAAAGTCATATAAGCTTGGTAGAACAACGGAAGCTGCATATGAGTAGGAGATGAACTCGCTGAGTTTTTGCACATGACAAAATTTGTGCAGTTCCCTCATTTTTTACTGTGTAGTGATGTTCCACTCAGGGTCGGTATGAAGAATAGGACAAGTGACAAGACTTATTCTCACGTACTTAAAGGTCCCTCACTATTGTTTAAACACTGGCTTGAAAAATTGCACAGTTCCTTTAACCTGAATTTGTGGATGCACTGGCGGGCGATGTTCACTGACAGCATTGTGTTCCTGAGCCCACGCATTGATTTCAGCTGTAGAATTGTGCATGCTTTTATTAATACAGTTCTGCCTGAAGGCCTAAAGATCACAGCCATTTAATACAGGTTTTTGACCTTGTCTTCTGCATTCAGAAATTTGTTAACAAGGGGTTTGGGGGAAACATAAAATACTGTCTAATGAGTGGAATGTGTCAAAAAGTGAAAAAATGCAGCGGAAAAATATATATATATATGCTTAATGGTAAACAAAGCAATTAAGTACAAACTCCACACAGAAAGACCCCTGTTAGGTTTTGAACCAGGAACTCCTCTTGCTGTGAGGCAGCAGTGCTAACCTCTAATCCACCATGCTGTCTGCAAATTATGTAAGTAAAGAACATGTAAGATTCAGCTTCAACCTTCATGGCACAGGGTTCTAATTCATTTTGTTTATTGGATTTATGAAAGGGCCAATGTTTCATCCTAACTTGTGTGTCTTTGTCCACAACTGGTGATTTTATGATTCTACTTACTGGGACAAAAGTAAGAAACATATGGCCTGAGGAAAACCTGTAACATAGTTATTTTTCCCATCTATAAATTTTGTTGGACAGAAAATTCATTGCCATCATTATTGCCCATTGGACTGGCCCCAACACAGTCCTCAGAGATGCACCTTGGTAAAAAAAAAAAAAAAAAAAAAAAAAGCCCACAAGTAGGAATGAGAATATTTATCATAGAACTCATTTATGTTGCCTTTGAGGATTCATTCAGACTGATGTGATTGATTTTCTGTTGAGTCCGGCCTAAGACTTGCTTACAAGATTTTAGTGTTCAAATGCTGATGTAGTGTCTAATTTGTAAACTTTTATTTGAAATGTGTTTTTTTCATATTGTCATTTTGATATAGTACCTTTTGTTTTTGGAAAACTTTGTCATTAGCATTCCTTAACGTTATACTGCTTGACCTTGCACAGTACTTACCATCAGGCAGACTTACAGAGAAAAACAGTGATGACTAACAAATGTCCAAAAGAAAGTTGGTATTGATTCCATTTATCTGGAGTTTCTGCCAGTACATTTTTTTCTGACTCTAAACTAAAAATATATATGAAGGGTCATATGTTACAGATGATGGATTGATGGATTTGGAACAACATAAACTTGGAACAACATAAACTTGATCCTTTGATTTAAAGTGTTGCAGGTAAAGTGCCTTGAGATTGAATTGAAGGGCACTGTTCATCCAGTGCAAATCTTCAAAGTATATATCATCTATACAACACAGTACAGTGCAGCACTAGGTATTGCTTTAATTTTTCAAGAGCCTGTTTTTCTAGAAAAATGGAAACACTGAAGTAATGGCTTAATTATGGAGCCTTCTTAACTGGTACTTACTAGGCTTTAGCTGTTTTATTTGTAATAATGTGTTCATATTGTTTTAAATGCTGCACCAAAGAAGAAATGTTAAGAGCTTGCCCATTAGAGTAAAATAACAAAACAGCACAGAAATAAAGACAGGATGTGTTCTATTTTCTTGAACTGCAGTGAACTTTAACTTTGCCTGCATAGTGGCCAAGTTTAGTGTTTTTTGCCTTTCAGTTTACAGTTCTAATGAAATATAAAGCACTGAGCCTTTTCAACAGAAGAGCAAGTTCAAAGAATTGTGTGCTTTAGAAAAGCTCCAATATAAAGTCAGAATTAATGAGAAAAGAAAAACACGCCATATTTCATTTTGATAAGAAAATCTGAGCGGCAGTGTAAAATGAAATGAGCCATTGATGACTCTCATGTTTGTTTGTAACATTAAAACCTCTTTTTCAAATCTCATGACTGCATAGGTCACTAAATGAAGATAAAAAGCAGGCTGTAAAAAAGCAAGAGCCAGGGGAGCAGAATTAGTAAGGTAGTGCATTAACCTTTTCAGGGATACTGAATAATGACAGAAACTCACTGACCTCTTTTCAGGGAGCATGCAATGTGTTGTACTGTACAACATCCGGCAGTGGTTCAATTCATGGTAATGCCGTCCACTCTGTAGTTACTGTGGCAACCCCAAAGAGTGAAGAATAGTCTCATAATTTTAAAAAGAGTCCATCTTGTTATAGGTGGATAAAAGGAAGAATCACAGCAGGAAGTGAAGTGTATGTACTTGCTTAGTGTTGGTGTATGAGGAACTCAGCCAAATGTGCTGATGATAAAGGCTGCCAGAATCATTGCTTTGAATAAATGTCATTTTCCATATAGCTAAAAAGCAGTAAGCTCTAACCTCCTTTCTTTTAACCTCCTTTCTCTTGTTAAACAACTGCTTTGATGATCTTCAGTCAGGTTTTAGGCCCCATCACAGCACTGAAACTGCACTCATCAAGGTGACAAATGACATTCGTCTGAACACCGACGCTGGCAGAGTCTCTGTTTTAGTACTGCTGGATCTAAGTGCTGCTTTTGACACAGTGGACCATGTGATCCTGTTACAAAGGTTAGAGGACTTTATAGGCATCTTTGGTACTCCCCTTAAATGGTTTAAGTCCTATCTTGAAGACAGGAAGTATTTCATTGAAGTTGGTAACTGTGTCTTAGACCAAATGGCATTGACATGTGGGGTCAATCTTTACATGCTTCCTTTAGGCCAGGTAATACGCAGCAATAATGTGTCCTACCATAACTATGCAGATGACACTCAGATTTACATTTCACTCACAGCTGGTGAATATGGACCAGTCGATTCGCTGTGTCACTGCATTGAACATATCACTCTGTGGATGTAAAACAACTGTCTCCAAATAAACAGTGACAAGACTGAAATAATCTTTGGGCCACAGAAACGAAGAGAAAGTGTCAGCGTGCACCTCGAGTCTCTTTCTCTAAAATTGCCAGAATCAAAGGGATCATGTCTAAACCAGACTTGGAGAGACTCATCCATGCATTTATCTCTAGCAGGTTAGATTACTGTAACGGCCTGTTCACAGGGCTCTCACGAGCTGTAAGGCAGCTGCAGTACATTCAGAACACTGCTGCTTGGGTCCTGACTAGAACCAGGAAGTACAACCACATTACTCCTCAGATCTCTGGACAGGCTTCCTGTCGCTCAGAGACTAGACTTCAAAAAAAGCACTGCTTGTGTGTAAGTCTCTTCATGGCTCAGCACCACATTACATCTCTGACATGTTGATGCCACATGAACCATCTCGAACTCTGAGAACATCAGGGACAGGCCTTCTGCTCGTGCCCAGAGTCAGGACTAAACAGGGAGAAGCAGCGTTTCAATTCTGTGCAGCTAAAACCTGGAATAATCTTCCTGATGATGTTAGACAAGCCTCATCTCTGGCAATGTTTAAGTCCAAGCTAAAAATTCTTCTTTTTAGCATGGCATATAACATATGACAACTGACAGTGTTTTATCCAAAGTGATTTATCTGCACTCAGTCTCCTTTAATTTTATTTCAAGAAAGGCATTTCTTTTAATGCTGAATACTAGTGAGTATTAGCATAATTGCTACCAGGTTATTTTTTTGTAAGTGATAGAAGTGACTTTTTGTTTCAGAATAGGTCCCTTCATGGTCCGGTTTAAGCAACAAAAGCAGTTTGGTTATGGAGAGAATCTTCACACTGCTAGATACTGGATCTCAAGCTCCTGTGCATACAAGTTTGTGTGGTTCTAAAGAAAAAGTAATTAAGAAGATCTTAAAATTAATAATGAAGCATACTTTGAGCCACTGTAAGAGTGAAAACTACTAGTAGCTGGGTCCTATGATCCTTTAGCAAGCCAGTATGTTTTTTTCATTATATTTTTTATTTTATTATCTATACTATAATTATTAGCCTCAACATAATATTTAGAGCGATCTATTAGCAGAAATTGAATATAGTATCCATAAATATGTCGTGTGTAATCACTGGAAAAAAACAGCCATTGGCGGGCAGTAGGTGTGAGGGGTGCACCACTAGATGCAGCTAAATCTTTCACATCTTAGTTTGTGTTGGATGTGAATTTTTTCAGGAAATAGGTAGATATGACTGAACCTTGAGTGTAGTATTTGATGGACAAATGATGTTGGACCTGGTTCTGAACTCACTCGTAGAAATTCATTCAGACTTTTTTTTCATAGCTATATTTATTAAATATATATACAGTGGGTACGGAAAGTATTCAGACCCCTTTAAATTTTTCACTCTTTGTGTCATTGCAGCCATTTGCCAAAATCAAAAAAGTTCATTTTATTTCTCATTAATGTACACTCAGCACCCCATCTTGACAGAAAAAAAACAGAAATGTAGAAATTTTTTGCAAATTTATTAAAAAAGAAAAACTGAAATATCACATGGTCATAAGTATTCAGACCCTTTGCAGTGACATTCATATTTAACTCACATGCTGTCCATTTCTTCTGATCCTCCTTGAGATGGTTCTGCTCCTTCATTGGAGTCCAGCTGTGTTTAATTAAACTGATTGGACTTGATTAGGAAAGGCACACACCTGTCTATATAAGACCTTACAGCTCACAGTGCATGTCAGAGCAAATGAGAATCATGAGGTCGAAGGAACTGCCCAAGGAGCTCAGAGACAGAATTGTGGCAAGGCACAGATCTGGCCAAGGTTACAAAAGAAATTCTGCAGCACTCAAGGTTCCTAAGAGCACAGTGGCCTCCATAATCCTCAAATGGAAAAAGTTTGGGACGACCAGAACTCTTCCTAGACCTGGCCGTCCAGCCAAACTGAGAGATCGTGGGAGAAGAGCCTTGGTGAGAGAGGTAAAGAAGAACCCAAAGATCACTGTGGCTGAGCTCCAGAGATGCAGTAGGGAGATGGGAGAAAGTTCCACAAAGTCAACTATCACTGCAGCCCTCCACCAGTCGGGGCTTTATGGCAGAGTGGCCCGACGGAAGCCTCTCCTCAGTGCAAGACACATGAAAGCCTGCATAGAGTTTGCCAAAAACACATGAAGGACTCCCAGACTATGAGAAATAAGATTCTCTGGTCTGATGAGACCAAGATTGAACTTTTTGGCGTTAATTCTAAGCGGTATGTGTGGAGAAAACCAGGCACTGCTCATCACCTGCCCAATACAATCCCTACAGTGAAACATGGTGGTGGGAGCATCATGTTGTGGGGGTGTTTTTCAGCTGCAGGGACAGGACGACTGGTTGCAATTGAAGGAAAGATGAATGCGGCCAAGTACAGAGATATCCTGGAAGAAAACCTCTTCCAGAGTGCTCAGGACCTCAGACTGGGCTGAAGGTTCACCTTTCAACAGGACAATGACCCTAAGCACACAGCTAAAATAACAAAGGAGTGGCTTCGGAACAACTCTGTGACCGTTCTTGACTGGCCCAGCCAGAGCCCTGACCTAAACCCAATTGAGCATCTCTGGAGAGACCTGAAAATGGCTGTCCACCAACGTTCACCATCCAACCTGACAGAACTGGAGAGGATCTGCAAGGAAGAATGGCAGAGGATCCCCAAATCCAGGTGTGAAAAACTTGTTGCATCATTCCCAAGAAGACTCATGGCTGTACTAGCTCAAAAGGGTGCTTCTACTCAATACTGAGCACAGGGTCTGAATACTTATGACCATGTGATATTTCAGTTTTTCTTTTTTAATAAATTTGCAAAAATTTCTACATTTCTGTTTTTTTCTGTCAAGATGGGGTGCTGAGTGTACATTGAGAAATAAAATGAACTTTTTTGATTTTGGCAAATGGCTGCAATGACACAAAGAGTGAAAAATTTAAAGGGGTCTGAATACTTTCCGTACCCACTGTATATTTATATATTATTTATTGCTTTATAATGCTATATAATGCTATATAATGGCTATGTAGCAAGTTTAATATGGCATAAATTAAAGACACATTTACTCCTTGAATTTCCCTGCAGTGTTCATTAAAAAAGTAAGACATCTAATGGGCTGTTTGTAATTAGCTACATAAGCAATGTGTTTAAACATGTAAGCAACAGGGAGTAATTGCTACAGCTACAGTAATAAATCTACTTCAGAAAGCAGAGAGGGGCCTTTGGGTTGATATAATATGATGCTGTCGTGTGAAAAAAATATGATTAGGGGTGAGATTACCCGAAGACGTTTAGCAGACAGAATATTTTTCATTGATTAATGTCCAAGCATCCCAGACTCCAGAATGAAGCCTTTTCAGACATGGGCTTTGGCATAATGTTTGATATATCTGTCTTCTAGGTGCCAGGATCCCACAAACTGATTACCAGCTCCTGGACAATGACTGGGTGTATTTCACAGTATAGAAGAATGCGGTGCACTATGTTGACAGAAAAAAATGCTTTCATGTATGATATTATATAGACTAAAAAAAAAGTTCATGTATGATGTTGAACTGGTGCATGTGATACATTTGCTTGTGATGAACCCCATGTTTCTTTATACAGGACTGACACAGGTGTGATTAACAGTTAATAAGAGATCTTACTTTCCATTCAGACACACATCAGTGTGACTAGTGGTGAATCATTAGACTAAGCTCATCAGTGTGATGATGAATGCAGAGTTGTGACAGCGTAGCAAACACTTGAGCACAGCCTCTTCATCACTGACACCATGATGACTGCTTCTCTCTCACCGTGACAGCGATCATGACAAAACTGCCCTGACAAAACAATGGCAGCATTTAATGGGGTTTTTTTTGGATGGTGTTTACATTTGAACGAGTGTGAGTGTGAAGCTATGTGTCTGTTGGTATTATGTATGTGAATGTGGTTATAATGTTGTGACTCTTTTGACTGTGTGTTCTACTGTGAGTGAGGTGACAAATGTTTCTCACCGAGTGGACCATTCATCAAGCCCACCTGCCCTTCTGGTTAATGAAGTCAGGGACACCACACAGAACTCAGCACACAGTATCCTTCCACTAACACAGACAAAAAAGGAAAGCACGAGCGATCGCACCAGTGTGACTGCCTAGCACCCCCCCCCTCTCTGTTACACCAACAACAAAAGAGACTCCTCAGCACCACATCATTTAGAAGAGATGAAGCAGCTGTGTCACACACTAGTAATTCAGTGGTGCTTGCTTTCAGGGGATCATCGCAGATCCAATTCTGGCTCTTTCTGAACTCTACAATGACAAGGAAATAAGTACGTAAATATGACTCACACTTGGAGGAGTGGATTTGAGGAGTTATATTCAAAAAAGTAGAGTCCAACATTTCAGAATGAAAAACAGCCTACTCCAAATCACTCATCAGAAAATAACTGCCAGTGCGAGAGAACATGATGAGTTGCTATTAAGTTGTGAGTCACCATGAAGTATGTTATCATCGCACATGTCATCCAAAATAGATATGTATAAAGAAGGGAGAGATTGCATGATTTATATTTTGTACTATAAAAAGTAGTGAGAACTGATTTGTTTTAGGATCAATTACAACCCCAGAGAACTATAATTCCAGCCTTAGGGTTATTGGCTGATGTGAACAGTTTCCTTCAGATTTTTAGTTATTTTTATTTCACAACAAAACTTGCACTTGTACCCAAAGCAACAGTACCCACATTTCATCTCTCATAAGGTTAATAGCTTAGCAGCTGATATGATGAAGAAAAACTGGGACCTGTGATGACGTCATAATTAGTGTGAGGATGGTTAACTACAGATCCTCAAACTTCTTTCACTTAATTTCTTTAGCTGCACAGGCCTGGAAAATGGACGAGTATCCCAGTTATGATTGCATATTTGAAATACACATTACATTTGATCAAATTAATAAAATTCAGTGATTACTAAATCTTTTACATTGTTTAATTTTGTTAAACAAAAGTCAACCATTATTTTTATTACCTATTTAATTTTGTTTGCCCAACATTAATGTATTACTATATAGAACCAATTGTATTTTGAACAAAAGATTAATGCTGGCAGTTTGGATCATGTGACGCGGTGCTAATACAATGCATTATTAACCTTTCAATCCAATATAGGTTATGTAGATGCTTCTCATGAGAAATGTGGTCCAGAATACATTATTACATACATAACATGTCTGGTCCCTGCAGGGGCCAAAAGTCAGGTATGATACCCATGGGGCAACAGATCAAGTCAAAAATGTTTGAGTGAGTGTTTCCATTTTTTAAGTCATTTTCATCATGGAGAAAATTAAACAAGAATTTAGCAGTTAAAATCACATTTCTAAACCATTCAGAAAGGATCCATCCCACGAGGACTGTCCCAGTCATGGGGCCCCACCATGTATTAAAAATGGGTATTTATGTGTATGTGTGTGTGTGCGTGTGTGTCTCATTCATGGTAATGCAGCATGCACTCACACCTACACACTGATGATCCCCTGGCTTATCAGACTGCCAAAGCCTGAGCGATGATGCCATTTAATTCTGCAATTGGCTCACCACTGTGTTTGCTGAAAAAGGCAGGTGTGCACCTGGAGGATAGAGGAGAAGACAAAATATATAAGGAACATAGCGATTACCTCTATATTTATATGATAATTTATTATAGTCTATAGCAAAGAAGTCAGTTTTTCTGTGGGCAGAAAGTACAACTTACTGGAAATGGCAGCACTGAATTTATGGTAGTAGTGTGGTGAAGAGAACAATCTGTTCATTGCCTGCAGGGAAGAGTGAGGAGGAGCAGGGTGGTGAGTCTTGTAATTTGACGTCCTCTGTAAAAATACTGGTTGTCTGGTTTTGGCAAATTTGAAAGAACAGATGGCAATTAGAATTGCTCACTGAGAGACTAAACTTGGGTGATACCGGAGGCTATGTACATAGCCAGGAAATGGAATATCTTAAATATTTCTGGCTTCATGATAACCTTTAAAATGAATTTCAACAATCATTTATCAGTGGAATTAGTTGAAGAAATTATAAATATTGTATTGTGAACAAAGGAACACTGATTTCTTTGTGTTTAAAGTAGTGCTGCTTATTTCCCCAGAGTTGTTCTTTACAGGCCATACGATACATGAAAAGAAAAGATAATAACTGCTTAGAAATCTGTGTTTCCTAGTGGAGGACGATAGTTCACATTAATGATGCGCTGCTCTTCATCATGAATTTGCAGTTAGATTAAGATGTAAATGTGAACTTTTGTGAACTGGTTATTATTGGATGAATGCAGGTGGTTCCCTCCTCTACAATACATTTCCTGTTGCATTTCTCAAGAATTCTTGCTGGTAACGACACGAAGCGTGAAGTGCCATATGTCTGTTATTAGCACAGACACTGAATTGACTTTTCAGAGTAGGCAGGGCTGTCATCTACAGTAAAATACAAAGACATATGAACAGCTAATTTAACGCAGAAGCCCTATTTAGGGTTTTAGGACAGGGTCTTGTGGCTGCAGGGAGCATTCACTGAAGTATCTGCTTTTAAGTCTGAGGACAGTCCTCTGTTTTTGCTTTCCCCCACTCATGCAGCATGTGTCACTATAAGTTCTAGCAGCAAGAAAATAAGTGCAGCTTCACATGAATAAAGT
Organism: Mastacembelus armatus; assembly: GCF_900324485.2. Classification (NCBI taxonomy): domain Eukaryota; kingdom Metazoa; phylum Chordata; class Actinopteri; order Synbranchiformes; family Mastacembelidae; genus Mastacembelus; species Mastacembelus armatus. The sequence goes on from NC_046648.1 coordinate 7,215,127, forward strand.
GAAGAACCTCATGCTATGACCATGAGAACCACCGTCATTGTGTCACATCCTCCAGTTTATGGTTACAAAGTTGTAAAAAGAGTGTTCAAATGTGGATCCCTGTTGGTTGTTGCTTTGCTGAGGGTGCAGCTGAGTGTTAGGAGAGCTGTCCAGCTGCCTCAGGCTGCTTAAACCAAGATAACTGTGGTAATAGGCTAGATGTTGTCAGTTGTAGAGGAGGGAGAGCAGATACGGAATGTCTCAAAAACTCTGAGTTGGAGGGAAATTATTTATACACCTCTTTGCACTGAAGCCCTCCCTTTTCACCCCAGAGGAGCATCTGCTTGAGCATGTCCATTTGTTTAAATATTTCAAACAGTGTCTGAGAGGTAAAATGATCACCAGCAGCAAAACCAAAAGGAAAAAAAGAAAAAAAAATTAAACTTTTCACTCTATCTCTTCATAATGCTGGGCATCTGCCAGCACAGAGGTGGATAATTGACCAAGGCTCCACACACAGACAGTTTGTGTGTGTGTGTGTTATGTAGTCCTCCACTACCTCCTAGGTCATTACTCTGCCCAGAGCAGACAGGGCATCAATCAGTCTGTCATGAGGCAATGCAAGTGTAGGCATTTCCTTCTTAAACATGAGGAGGAAACCCTCCTAAATTCCACTCTTGGCCAGATCTCAAAAAGCAGATTCTTCTAGTTGGGCATGAAATTCAAAGTCCTGGCCAGTCTCATAAATTACTTTAAAAAGATTCCCAACTTGTCACTTTTCTTTAATATATTTTCAGACTATTAAGACTGGGTATCCTACATCTGCAGTGAAAATCTGTCAGTTGTGGCTAAATGTGACCCTGCTGGGCTGGACTTTAGGTAAAGTAAATGAAACAGAAGCTCTTAAACTTATACGAGCTACCAGAATTCAGTCAAGTGATTAATTAAACAGAGTAACTGAGCCGAACAGGAGTGGTAGCAGTGTCACCAGGGATTTCATAATAAGGCAAAAAGTGTTGATCTTTTAAATTAAGAGTTTGAAAACTTGTTCAGTCTCAGTAAAGTTTAGACTAAATTGTGTATGACAAGAACTTGCAGCATGTTTTGAAATTTGTGCAGTGGACTGAAACAGAGGAAAACTTCATTTGGTGTGAATCATTGTCTTTGGAGTTTCTTTATTTTTACCTATCTCTACGTTTCAATCCCCTGCATTATTAAAAACTTTTCTTTTCAATATTCTATTTCATTAATGTTTAATACCACAGCTGGGTTTTCACAATTACCTGTACAAAACATTCACTCTAACATTCGCTCTAAAGCTTCAGCTGCAGGCTTTACCTATCATTTAAATTAGTAGAGCTACAGTACATGTAAATCTACTTGGGATTCATACCTTTCAGTCCTGTCTAGACAGCAGAGAATATACAGATAACTCAATACAACTTGAGAGGCAAAGTCTATTCAAAGTTGGTAGGATAGAAATGCTTATTAAAGGGAAGGATTCTAGCAAATTACAGTTAATTAAATGAGAGAGATCAATGCTAATGGTTTGTCATTTGGGACTGAGTTAAAAAAAAAAAGATTTGAAATCAGAAATATGTTTAAACAGTCGACCTATAAAAAAACAGCCAGAGGCTTACTGAAAGTAATCTCTCTCTGAATGAAAGACCTAAATGTTCTGACATCTTTTTGCCAGGCAACTATAATGTAGTTTAAGATTTCAACAATGTTTAACAATTGAAAGCAAGCAGCAGGAGGCTATTTTAAATGATGTACCAGCGCGTATAATAGCTTGTCATTTCAACAGGCAATGTTTGCAGTATATCATGATTCAAAAGTCCTCACAGTCCTAATCCTTTATCAGAATCACCTAATTTCTCATCAGTTTTATTGTCAAATTGTACTCCTAATTGTATATCAATGGATTCTGACATTGTGATATCTCATCATCATACATAGAAATGCTCAGTACATGAACAGACAGACTTTTAACAGAATCCTTCAACTGAACTACATATACTGCATGTTCAGTGTCATTTATTGACTCTGTACCTTTTGCATCAGAGCTCCCCTTGATGGTGACTGACAGAGCCAGAATATAAATGTCAGCTCCAAGACCCAGGAGGTCACATGACCACTGAGTCTGCACAGTCTGTTGTGCTGTTCAGTGTGGAATAGTAATGAACTTGGTCAGCTCAGAGGAAATCAATGTTTTTTCAGGTTACTCCTATAGCTCTGAAAGTAAGGTGCTGCTCCTGACTGTCCCCCAATGCAAAAGTTCACAGTGGGTAGTTTAATTATTTATTTATTTATTTATTTATATTTGCAGTTCTTCTGGACCTAGCAGGTTTTTGATATTACCCTGTACTTCCTTAACCCTTCCAGGATCTGGTGCAGAGAAGCACCTTCGCTGTTTGCATTCAACTGACACAAGAGCTGTGCTTAATATGAAGCTCACAAGCTCCCATCACACCTTCTACCTGCCAATATGCTTTTTCACAACACCTGTTAAAGATGCAGGAAGTTTCCAGCAGATGTATTTCCTACAAGATCATGGAACCCTGTTACCTGCAACAACTCTTTCTGAATGTGAATATAGACACTATAGTAAGTGAAAAAGGGCACCACTGACATCAACTAAGGACAGCATGGGTAAAGAACAAATAGACACCACTGAGGTCCTTCTGTGTACTGCTGTGTACCACAGAGGAAAATGGGCGTAAATATTGCATCAATCTGCATCACCAAGCCGAGACTCCATATCCTGCTACATCAAGTTTCCCCTTATGTTGCTACAGAAACCATCCTAATGGTATCCATCTCTTTCACTTTGGTAGTTTTCATTATTCACCAGTGAGGATTTTCTTCTAAAATTGTCTTCAGGCACCTGAAAGAATCATTGGCAGCACAGCCTTTAGAATCAGACTAAATACATCTTCATTCAAATAAACTATATGAGTCTGTTTGCTTTAGTCACAACATGCTTGTAATTAATATAGACTACTGTGTGCAATCAATATAAACCATGTAGCCTCACACAATCCTGGCTCTGATTTATTTCATGAATACTTACATGCAGGTAATACCAATGAAGTGATGACTAGTTAAAACAAAATACAGCATAATAATTCAACAGTGCATACATCTTTGTAAAATGTGTCTTGCTTTTTGGTGCTTAAAGAATATTTTGATGCAAATACTTTTTACTTGTAACCAGATGATTCAGATATTGTGGTGTTTCTGCTTTTAGTAGAGGATTTGAGTACTTGGAGTACCACCACTGATGCAGTCAGGACAGACTTAGATTCTATTATTATATCCCATATTAACCAACACTGCCGCCGTGTGGTGTAGTAGAGTACTACATTTACTGAACATGTAGGAACCATTGTTCCAACCATTGTTTCCTATCGGAATGTGACGTCTGACGGTAAAGGTCGTTCACCCCAAAGTACTGCTGCGGTTTTAGCGACGTATTTAACACAACTTTGACTCTAAATAATTTTAAAAGGTAAATTACGCAGAGTTTAGCTGATCTCGACTAGAGGAAGATATGATAGTCGGACCCAGTATGTCCGCTCTGAGTTAACGTTGTTCCGGGTCAACTTCTTCATGTAAGGTACGTCAGAGCCTGGCAGCTTTTATTGACACCACGTCTATTCATCTCTCTCTGAGGTACTTTATGAACTGAGCGAGTGTGAGCTGGTTCATTACTTATAAGACATATGAACACCATACAGAGCCGGTTCGTGTTATGCTGTATTTGTCTCTGAAGGTAAAACAACATGAGTAAAGAGTCCAGGATGAGGGCGACCATAAACCAGAAGCTGACAGAGATGGGCGAGAGAGAGAGGTGAGAGCTACCAGACAGCTTGACTTAACGCGTCACATATTAGATACTGTGTTTCAGTAATTATATCATAATAATATACTTTTAGCGTTATCCTAGTGTCTCCCTGTGTCAACAATAAGGGGACTTAGTTGTAAAAGTGAAGACATCAGTTGTTCATCAGTGTCTGACTACATATGAACCCAGCTAGTGTTGTGAACTATTCTGTACCGGTGGTTGAGATGTAATGTAAAACGCCTCTGTTGTTGCTGGTGTTAAGGCACAGCTAGTGAGGAGCTAACATGGTGTTTCCTGCTCCAAGCCTATAATCTTTAATCTCGCTCTGTCACTCACACTGTCTCAGTAATGTACATAACACGGCTGGATGCTGTTAACACTTAGAAAAGCAAAGATGTTGCCAGTTGCTATATCATCACGTTTGCATCTTAATGACAGACTGAAGGAGTTACTGAGAGCTAAGCTGACTGAATGTGGATGGAAGGACCAGATGAAGGCTCACTGCAAAGGTAAACACTGCAATACTGTTGTTAAAATGCGAACTGTAGCAGGTACTCATTAAAGCACTGCTGCTGACTGCTGCTTAGCAAATCCTGTGCTTCCTGAATCATTACACTATTTGCTTTTACTTTTCACTTTGTAATGGGAGTTATTAGGTTTCTTAACAGTATGTTTCCGATTTCAGATCATAATACTGAACTTGAGCAGTGTCTTGTCACCCAGTTTCATATTGTTATAGTGTCTTTGGGATGGCCTGCTAGAGCAGAAACCACAGCAGTAGCATGTGTTTAAATGCCAAACAGTATTTTTTGTTTTTCCACAGTTTATTACAGGAGTTGAAGCACAGGTGTTACTAATAACATTAATGAGGGCTCTGTTCTGTTCAGTCCCGGTCAGAAGCCGTGACAGTGGCACACAGAGGCAGCAGGCACGACACCAGCCGCTGAAACTAAAGCAGCTAAATAGATTTCAGCCACCATCCATTTTATTGTCTGCACCTGTGACATGTTAAAATGTCCCCTGTGAAAAAGGACTATATGGGACATAAAGTGCATATGTATTCGAGTGTTGGAACCGAAGTGTTTTGCAGTCGGTGTAGTAGTTGCAGAGACGCCTGACATGGAACTATTTTACTTGCTGTGTTTTTGTTACTGATTTGTTGTTTGTCGGTTTTGACCCAGTGTTTCCTTTGAAACGTTATTAAAATCACATCTACGTATATTTGCAGAAGTAATCAAAGAAAAAGGCTTGGAGCATGTCACTGTGGAGGACCTTGTGGTAGAAATCACTCCTAAAGGAAGAGGTATCTCTACATGACTTCTCATTAATTGATTATGGAACAGTGTCAAATAACAGGTCATAACCATGGTTGTGTTTTTCTTTTGCAGCCTTGGTGCCTGACAGTGTAAAGAAAGAGCTTCTGCACAGAATAAGAGCATTTTTAGCTCAGCATGCCACCTAATGTTATGATTTTTGCCATCAGTGTGTAGTGTATATTAATTATTTGATTTGCTGAGTTTGGCTGATAGTACTGACACACCCTTGGCTTATATATATATATATATATATATATATATATATTTATATATATATATATTTATATATATATATATATATGTATATATTGTGTGATTAAGACTATCACATGTAAATGCACTTTCCTAGCAAAGTTCAGTTGTCCTTTCTGTATGAGAAATAAAGTTTTTGAGCTGTTGGATTTGAGTGGAGAAAATCATTTGCTCCAAAACAAAACTGGCACAATTGTGTCACAAGCTGAGGGTCATGATGACCCTCTGGATCCTGTTCAGTACTTACAAAACCAACCAGAATCTGTTCGGTACTGTATGCATTTACAGTAGAGTACTCCAATATATGTGAATAAAAGCTTTATTTGTTCTGGATTTCATCACCTGATTAATGCTATTTTCTATTTTTTAATGCAGATTTTATTAACTTTTTAAGGAAGTACAGTATTGGCATGCTGATAGTATGAGTGCAGTGCCTTCTGCTGAGATGAAGACTGTGAAGTAAATATTTCAAATGTTAACGCCGCTGAGTTTAAAATGTATATCATATGATATCTATGTTCAGGACAATGTAGTCTATGGTGATGGAAGGAGTACTCATTTATTTAGGTATCCATACTGCACCGATAACACTCAGTACTTTTACTTTAAACATATTACATCAGAAAAAGTACTGGGTGTTACAAGCAAAATACTTATGGCTTCTGTGAGTATATTTTACTGGAATAATAATAAATGTAATGTTTGATGTGTAGTGTAACTAGTGACTATACCGAATCTGCTAAATCCATAGAGTAAAAGGTGCAACAGTGGAAATATGGCATAAAGTTGCATAGAGATTCTTACAAGTTGCTTAAATTGTACAAAAGGTACTTAGTAACTTTAAGGCTGCTTGACACAAAAAATTAATTTAACAATGTGTAAAGTTAATTTGAGGGTGAAAGCTTTTATTAATACAGATTCCATAATTGTCTGTGAAGTGTAAGTGTATTCATTCTTATAAAGGCTGGGAAAGAGTATAATGAGTTTAGCCCTGTTAGATGTGCACTTGCCAGATGCGTAAGCATGATTCATAATCAAATAATTGTCGTTTGATGTTATGTCCAATAAAATAATGTGTTATCCTTAGGGCTTGTTGTTAGTAGAGCCAAGTGCTTTTCCATTTCATTTCTTGTCTAATCAAGGATCCAGCTATACATGTAGTGCCATCCTATAGCATAGAAACAAAACAAAAAAATGTGAGAATGGATTAAAGTAGTTGAAAAACTGTTGCCATGGTAACCCAAATCACATCAAACTGGATGTGGTGAATTAATAGTATCTTCCTTTGGTTAACTTTTGGTTATATCCTAAAAATGATCCTGTAATGACAAGCCTGATGCTGCTTTTACCACCTAGAATAACAGTGTTCTAATGACAGGGAGAGTTTGTTGAGTAGTGACTGTTTTCATGGAGCGAAGTGGATGCACCAGGGAACTAACTTCACCAAAACTGGTTGTCAGGTTGTTTTCAGGCCCATAGTTACTATAGTGCACAGTAGCCTTTCAACTACAGGGGGTGGGCTGACTGCAAGAAACACATGTTATGTAAACCATGATGAGAAAGAAAAGTTTAATCCGTGTATGATTTATTGTTTTGATGTTGTTGTGCAACTCCCTGTCAAATCATCAACACCAGCACTAATGTGGGACTGTTTGGTCCTTATGTACTCTTTGATTTACGTCTTTCATCCAAATGCTGTACCACATCATTTTGTTTTGTTGAAAGCTTGCACATGAAGTGTGTCTGTTTGCTTATGGCCTGCGTCTGGGAGAGGCTATGAACTAAAACACACCTTTCGACAGCTTCACACTAGCTCATTAGTGGGTGAGTCTGGGCTGGTCACCCACCAGAGATAGACAGTGTGTTTTCTTAGCTGAATGACCTGCTGCGACATTAGGGGACAACACGCTGACACACACTGCTGCAGTGGGGGACAAATGTGATGCGCCCATCCAGCGAACACACACACGTCTTTAGTAGCCCTCATCAATCCCCATGTTATCAGCAGATCTTCCTGGGTCCCTGCATGTACAGTGAAAGGGGTCCTGTGCACTGTAGCAAAGACCAACACTGGCCAGAATTAGCAGTGATGCAATTTATTATCATAGAGATTTTTATTTACTTTCTCACTCTCCGTTCTCAGCTTTTCTCCATCACTCAGTACCTGTACAACTCTGCCCATGAGCTGTACAGTAACCAGATGACTGCACATCATAAATAAGCTTGAAAAGCAAGAGCTGTGCAAATAAAAGGAAAACATGATTTAAAATATACCATTCTCCTGTTTATTTGCTCAAGGTTATACATCTTGGATGCAACAGGTAGAGATTTAAATAAAGATAAAATAACTGTTTTGATGATTACAGCAGCAGCTGATTATAAGAAAGCATGCACATTTCATACATGCTGTAGCATCCTGTTTGGAAGCTTATGCACGAACCGCCACAATTCAGGCGAAAACAAAGGCTAAGTGTGCCCTTATTCCAGCAAAGTCAATATCAAGCTGTGTCTGAACAGCACTTAATAACAGTATAAAGAAAAGACAAATGTGTGTTCCCATGTGTGTATCTATAGGCAAGTGTCCGCAGATATATTCACCGCCCCTGGAATCAGACCATTGCAACATTATAGCAGCTGTGTCAACAGGCAAAGGAGCCAAAAGCGTGGTCCTGTATATGCAGGATCGTGGAGTCCCATAGGTGTCACGTGGTGCTCTCTAGTGAAAATGGTAACATCCAAAGACCATAAACACCTCTTACTGTATACACAACTGAAGAAAAGGCAGTGCAGGGTGGAAACATATGGCAGAAATGTGTTCATATTGTAAACAAATGATGGGAAAGATGATGTTATAGCACATTGCCATATTTGGACTCGCAGTGCACCTGCTTTGTGGGGTAATATTTTTTGAAGAGCCCGTGAAATGCTCAAGCACTAGTCATATAACATGGACAGATAAATCTCTCTGTGTTTACAATGTATATCTGACATTTGTAATTTATAGGACACAGCTATAGCCATTTGTGTCTCATATATTTCCCTGTAATGGAAAGGGCAAAGACATTGCTTAAGCATACAAAGGGTCAATGATGGTGTTTCAAAGCAAAAAAGCACCATATGCTACTACAAATTCCCAAGAACCAGTGTACAGTTGGCCCTCTTTACTGTCAACATGTGTGAATGCCATGCTCGATAAATTTTTCTTTGCATTCCCTTTCTAGAATTTATGAGACATGGGGTTGCAACTCTTTTGAAGCTTTTACACTTGCAGTGCTGAATGCCGTTTATGTTCTCATTTTGAAAGGAAAAAAAGCAGAAATAGGGAGAAGTTGGCATGTAGCATCCTGCAGTGTTAAAGACTTTTCAATGTATTTAAACTTTGTTGTGTCTCTTGGGAACTGTTTTCTATGCACTAATGAGTCTGAGCAGCAAATTTCTTTCTGTTATTCCTGGCATTGATGCACCAGTCGCAGGCATACCACTCACACTCTCTTTTTTCCCCCCTCCCTTTTCCCTCTCAGTAGCCCAGTGCAAATAATAAATAAGAGGAAATACATCATCCCTTTTTCAGTCTTAGAGCCAAGAGCAGGTCTGCCAAAGTTAACACAAAGCAATCTTAGGTAATGATCAGCAAATGTGTATAAAGTTTCATAGAGCATGACTTCACATAACTCTTGTTTAGATCACATTGGCTGGCTGGATCTCAACTGTGATGCCGCAGCAGTCGAAACCATGCATTTGAGCACATACACACAGACACATGCTTTTTCTCTTCTGAAGCTTGTTTGTATTACACTTAGAGCAGCACTTCTGTTTTATAAGTTGCTGTAATTGATTCGATACAGCGTAAAACTGTGGCAAGGATTAGCTACCAGTCATAAATCCTGGAATATTAACAGAGGCTTTATGACGTGCTCATTTGTTCTGCAAATATGTGTCAGATTTTCCATTCATTTACACATGTCAGGGGCACAGCCACCAAACATTTCATCATGGATGAAATGATGAAAATTATTTGCTCACTGTAAAAAAAAAAAAAAAAAAAAAAAAAAAAAAAGCTTCATTGAGTTGTTTTAGTGCTTTACCTACAGCACAGACAGTGCACAGATGAAGAGCTGGGGGGTCTCTATGCAACAACACAGAGGAAAGAAGCGAAACATAATCCAGACATTGTTTACCCTGTTTCTGATGTAAAGGCCACTTACTGTCGTGTCCAATGCCTAACCCTTAATTTGCTGCCCTAGCCTTTGAAGTGTGCACATATTTCTGTTCCCTGACACTACCTTTCCTCTCCCGCTCTCTCCTTCTGCTCTGAGCCCCAGCAGTTGATATTGCAACTGGATAGGCCATGTTTCCATGTAGGGGCTCTTTTTTAGGCCTGGTTTGATGATAGAAAACACAAGTGGAGAAAGGGAAAAGGAGTGCTAGGAGCACAGATCCACAGAGAGGCCCCAATCCCAGCCCCGGGCCCAGACAACGCTGCAGGGGATTAGAGCACACCCTGGCAGCAGAATGGTTTCACTTAAGAATTTCAGTAATCACTTTTAGGAGTGTAATATATAGCTGACCTTCGGCAGCGCCACACGACCCCCTGCTCCCCCAGCCATTTGATCAAAGGAAGCGGCAGTGGCTGTGCAAACAGGCGCTATCAGTGGACTCCAATGGATTTACTGCCTGCTTTTTCTCTCTTGTCTCCCTTGAGTCGTGTGCTGATATGCACAGAAACCCAGTTTCGTCTTACAGAACCTATTTTTCTCCCAGTACTAATTTACGGGCCAGATCATGACTCAAGGGAACGTAAAGGAGGAGGATGTATTGAAGGGGGGTGGGTGGGGGGTGACTCTGGAGGCCTCAGGGAAGGGAGAGAGAGTGGAGATGGGAGCAGCTTGGGGCCTGCTCACTGGGCTGAGCAGAGCACTTCTCATCATCATGGGAAAAGCCCAGTAGGTGCTCTCTTCTCAGCTAGAGTAGCCAAACACCATGTCCTGTGCTCCAGCAACAATAACAGCAACCAGAAAATGACAGAGGTCTGGCCCAGTAGGGTTTATATACTGCCCTAAATCACAGGATGCTCTAGCAAAGAAGTGGGGAGACAGGGTGTTGGTATTATAGCAACTATTAATAACCCAGTGCATACTGGTATAAACACAGCTGAGGTGTCTGTGTTGAGTCTCCCATTTTTAATTACACTCCTACGCATGTTCATCCTTAATAGAGCAGCTTGTGTGCAGCATTTTATTGCTCTAAATGGCATAAAATAACATTTCTGTCAAATATAAACATGCAATTACTGTAAACATTCCTCAATGAGAAACAGACTATCAGAAAACACTGTCAACATGTTGACCTTTATGTTTTAGAGCGGAATATCTTTCAGCTGGTTATACCCCGAGTAACTTGTAATTTGTGACTCATGTTCTGGTCTAATTTAAAGTTTAAATATTTCTTGCAGTAATCTTTGTACTTATGCTACTATGCTTGTTTATTTTCTCTTTGTGTAATTAAAAGACAAACCCAAAAAAGATTTATTTGTTGTGTTTCTGTTTTTGCATAAATTCCAGTAAAAGCTGCATAATGTTGTGCTTTGGTGGGCTGGAAGTACCAAGTGTAACCAGTTGAGGGCGTCAAAGAACAATTGACAGAGAAGAATGTGCAGGTTAACAGGAGACACAGCAGGTCATTCAAACAGCTCACTACTAATAAATCTCCCATAATATAAAGGCAGAAATATTTCAAGTGTAATTTTATGTCCTAGGAGTTTTCCTCCTTGGTCATGTAGGCTGTATATGATTTCAGTTTTCAGGAGCACAAAGGGATGGATTTCTAATGGTACAATAGACACGTTTTTTTGGCTGGCATGTGAAGGACTGTTTATGTGACTCAGTTGATGACAATGCATGCTGTGTCATTAAATGACCCCAGGAAGTCCTGTGCTTTTATGAGCTTTTTAGACAGGATTGAGGTGGGGAAAAAGAAAAATGTTTCCTCATTCGAACATGTGAGAGCAACTCACCACATGTTCTGTCTGTCCCAGAAACAACAGGGAAGGACTCAAACAAAACCTTCCATGCCAAGGCCCTAAAAGACAAACCTTACCCTGCTTTTTATGTCCTAGGGTCACTGTAGGTCAGCCTGGTCCCACGGATTGCGCTAAAGGTCCTTTAAAGCTTCTGCAAGTACTTATTTAGACTCATCTGAATCCAGGGTGGTAGTTATCTAACCCCAGTCTTTAACAAGAAGTGATGAGGAAGTGGAGGTGTGAGGCAATCTTACTGAAATGTTTTTGCAATCCCCTCATCAGTTGATAAGGTTCCTTGTTTAGAGAGCAAACGAGAGGAAAAAGTACCTGCTATAAATGCTCTGTGACCCTAAAGTATTTACAGTATATGGTGTGGCACAGCTATGGGCAGACTGATAAGTCTGATACATGGGTGTTTGTTGTGTCATTAAGGTAATACAGCTGGTCATTTTGATGCTAATTGGTGTTGAGTCAGTTACAGTAAGAAATAATAACTTCTCCCTTGGCTGGAAAGAACTCTGCTCAGACTGCAATTGGCTTTTTGGTCTTGGATTGAGAGCCAGTTACATTAACATGTGCTCACCAGTTGCTTTTGGAAAAACAAGGAGAATTGTGTTGACCCTCATGATTATCACTAATTTTGCAGAAGAACAACTCACTGGGTGGGCAAATAAGCTATCAGGCTTAAAGATGATTAACTACATGTCTATTTTAATTAGTAGCAAACTGTTGTAGCCATTCTCTTTGGCTCTTTGTGTTAGAATTATCATCATCTGTTTCACACACATCGTGATCTGGCCCTTAGATAATACAGTACAGATATGAGCAGGTGAGTGGGTTGGGCTCTGTTTCTGTATGGCACTGGGTTTGTGAGTCAGCTGAGGCTCATGTGGCTGGCCTGACTCAGTGGGGCTCAGCCACCAGCTGCCTAGCACCCACTACACATTCCTGTTTTATTCTCAAGCTCCCCCCACACACCCCCCTACACTGGTCAGGACAAAATGTATAACAGCTGCAGCATCATTAGATAAATGTGATTCTTGCACACGCCTTTTTAAGACACTGTATTGAAAATGTGTTAATGTGTATAAATATGCACATACTGTAGAAATATATTTAAACACGCTGTCATGGGTCACATGTAGTCATCTAATACAGCTGTAAATTACTAGCCCTTGGTTTTTAGTTTAAGGATGACAATGTAAGTCGATGTAATGTAAGTCGGCCAAACTGAAAAATATCAAAAGTGAGAACAAATAAATTGAATCCTCTGATTTTTCCTCTGACATGGCAATGAGGTTGACCTTTGTGATTTTGATATCTTTCCATTCTGTTGACTTGATTGCCATAAAATTTAACACAGGCATTCTGTTTCCTTTCAGGATGAATTGTAATAACATTGCTAATCTCTTAACTTGGTATCTAGTTCCACTATCAGGTCAAGTGACACATTCCCTACAATTGCCACAATTGTATTTTGTGTTTAGTCTTAATTAGCTAACACACAATGCTCAACATGGTACATATTATAGGTAAAGCATCTAAGAATTGTCATTATGAGCTTATTAGCATGCTGACATTGCCTGACAAGTTGGAGGTGAGTTTAGGACACAGACGGTATCTCCCAACAGTACAGCAGGACTACCCTCATTGGAATAATAGATAAAATCTCCAAAATCAGCTTTTCCATTCTGCTAACATTTGGTGAATGCAGCATAATACAACCTTGAAGAGGTCAGACTCTAGAACGACTCATGGTATAAAGGACAATACTAAATGTAACCTTGTGGCAGATATTGAAATCTCATAATAATCTTGTTGCTGAAGTTTGAGCTCTTTAGATTTTGGAAATAGATGAAGTTGTCTGCATGGTAATATTAATGTCAAATTTTTGCTTATAAAACACTTATAGATTAATCACAGGCCACAAGGTAACATATAAATCAGCATTAGACAAACATGTAATTACCCTAAAGGCTTAAACTCTAGAGTCACACACATCAATATTTCATACCAAGACACAACACACACAATAATGTCCACATTCACTAAAAACTACCAGACAACACACTGCCAGACACACACACCCTTCCCTCCAGACTGCAGTCACAGCACTCCACACACAGCTGTCAAAACTCAGGGACTTCCAACACAACAATAGTGAGATGTGCTTGTAAGGGCCAGAGAGACAGAGGATGTTGAGCTGACACATCTGAACGATTCACGTTTTCTGAATGGGGCTCCTAGGTTAGATCCACATTTCTTACATTGCTTCTGTTTTTTTTTCCTTTTTCACTTTCCTGCCACTCATGTTATTCAGCTCCTTCTCTCTGTATTAAACTCTTTTCCACCACTCCCTGAATCTCTCTTTTGCTCCAGGCACAGCCCACTGTTGTCACACATCAGCTCTCATAACAATTTCGGGAAGACCTCCCTCAACCTCACGCCTTGTATGTGAGTCCACACGTCCGAGAGGAGTAATAACACCAAAATCCTCCAAATCAGGTCATGTCAAATTAAGGGAGGTATTTCGGGAGCCCACCCACCTCTCCGAAGAGGTCAGTCGAAAGCTGTTTGAGCCTAGATTTGCATATGAAAATACACTTATACTTAGAGTATAATACAAAGTGGAACTGAAACCCAATCACGCTGTCTTAAAGTCTCTGAGATGGTCTAGATTTGGCCTGTTTGCGTCGGTCAGGGCTGGATGTGGGTGAGAAAGCTTGATGGCAAAAAGAGACTGGCGAATTAAAACCCCCTCCTTAATTGAAGCAAGCAAGTGCTCCTTGGTTGAACTAGCTGCAATAATATTTTTTCATCGTTTCCATCCCAAATGCCTGGTAAAAAGATATACATTAAGCCTGAGAGGTTTGTATTAATTTAACAGGTGATGCCAGTTTTGGCACCAAAATTATGTCTCTCGGTTTTCCTGATTTAAATGCAGAAATGTCCTCTAGTGATGCAGGTTACGGCACACAGGGTAACCATTCTGTTCTATTATTGGAAATATTGTCTTCTTATTCTGTGCAGAAAGAAAACTTCTCTCTCAGGATTTACTCCGAGGCTAAAGAGATTACTTTTATCTCAGTTTCATATCTGATTACCCAGAGATGTGTCGGACACTGATAAGATTTTGACCTTGCTACGGCTAATAAACTATTATTTGGCAACTCAACAAGCATTCCAGAGAAGTTCACACTACCCTCTGATTTATTGCCAGGATGTGGCTGTATGGAGAGAGTGTTCCAGGTTGAGGTAGCTGGTGGCACGGCAGGTCAGCGAGATAGTTGAACTACGTAGCTGTGGGATACATTCAGGAAAGTTCCCGAGGGGGCTGTCGACTGGAAGGAGGCAATAAATATTCATTCTGAGGATACTGTGCTGATGTGTAACATTTTAGTGAGGAAGTTTAAGCTGCAGTCTAAATGGTTGTAGAGTCTATTGTGTGTAAGGCTTGTAAATTAAGATGAGGATGGATAGTTGAAATGACCATTTCTGAAGTAAATATTATTTGATTCTACATTTTTTCCTTTTTTTTTTACCTGTCCAACTTTGTCTACTGTTTATTGATAGAGGTAGTGTAAAGTGGACCACTGGTTACTGAAAGCAAACAGTAAAATTATTTGCCAAACAACCAAAGCAATGTGCTGAAAGATAGTAAAAGTACAGCAGAGAAATAGGGAACTGCAGATCTGATTGGTAATTTCCTCATAGTAGATATGACAGTTTTATATTCTTTAGTTGGCTTCTCCACAGTGACATATCAGAAATGAGTCAGTTCCAAGTCATTCTGTGAGTGCTTTGCTCAGTGAAACCATTTTCAAAACCTCTCACTAGTATTCAGAGGCACCTCTTGCTGCTGTTGATACAGTAGATAAAAATTTCTCAAGCTGCAGCAGCAACAACTTTCTTTATCATCCTCTTTTCTTTTGCATGGCCACCACAGTGAAACAAAACTCATCTGCATGCTTCATGTGATATAATTTATACAGGTCCTCAGCAGCTGAATTAGATGCAAAGCACTTCTCTAGTGCAAGGAAATGATGCGGTTTCACAATTCCTAGATTAGGAGTGAAACCTGCAGCTCCCCCCACTGCTTTAAGTGGCTGTGGTGCACACACAAACCCACTGAGACCATAGAAACATACACAGTGGTTTAGCGTTGGGCTTTGGCCAAGATAAATGACTGCTTCAGGTGAAAACAAACCGTGGCCCCAACAGATTTTTTTTTTTTTTTTTTTTTTTTTCCATTTGCAAGTTTGGGGCGACTTCTCTTTGTGTGTCAACTGTTCTTACACATATGCTCCACTTTGACTACTCCACCCTCGAACACTCATTGGGCTTGTGAATTATTCAGAATGAGGAATTAAAGTTCAAATGGTGCTCTGCAGACTCAAGTGCTTTGCATGTGTTGGGTACTAAAAGTGAGACGGCCCTTTCAAATCCATTACCACAGATATTTGTGAGGTCAAGTTGAGATAAGAAACAGAGACCTGGTCATTCATGAAGAATGATGCTAAAAGGAAAACAAAGACATTTTCACTTATCACAGGCCCATATACACCCTCAGGGTTATTGATTCACTCTACAGTTGACCACAATAAAAGTCTTAAGTATACACAGAAGTGCAATAAATCCTGAATAGGGTTTTTATTGCTGCTGTGTCATTTACGTGTTTCATAACAATATGTTTGTGTTTATGAGCCAGCAATACATATAATGAGCCTCTATAGCTGTGGTGCACAGGAGGAGGGCTCATATACAGTAACTTCTTTGCATTTACTAAGGTACAACAATAGAACTAGGTGTTTGTGTGTGACAAATCATACATGTGGATATAAGTTGCATTATATTCCATAACTATTCAATTGCACATCTGAACCTCTACTACCCTTCTCACTTTTAAATCTGTCCCAGTAGATACTTAATTCTAAAAACAGGAATTCTATCATATGATTAACAATATGAAAACACCATTCTTTCTCTTTGAGTGATCACCTGCAGATCACCTGAGTGATCATATTAAATAATCACCTGAGTTCCACCTGAGGGAAGAGGGAAAAGCCTGTAAAAGCCATGAATGGCTTCAATTAAGAGAACAATTGTTTTAGTCACACAATTATGAGCTCAGGGTGACTGAATGCAAAAGGCCCTGAAGGAGGAGCGCAGCTAAAGATCTCTGGCATCCCATTCAGTGTGGTCTGCCCACCCCCTGCTGCTCATTACTGGGACCACCAACTGTGAGCAACATTACAGTGTGTTATAGCACAGTGCTGCAACAGTGATGAGTGATTCAGCTGTAACTGACAGCTAAAGGGCATGGATTGTTACACAACCTGATGGACATTTGGCCTGGTGACTGCTGAAAAAAAGCATGCTTACATATGTATGCTGCAGGACAAAAAATTATAATAGGATTCAGTGAGTTTTCTAGGGCCTCTAATAGACAATTCATACTTCATTTCAAACACTGATAAAGAGGCCACACAAAGAAACCTTAAGATTTTCTCAGATATTCCTATCCTATCCTACTTTAAACTTAGATAAACAGATTTAGGTGATAGAATAGAAGCATTCCTAAATCCCTTAGAAGGATGATTTTTAAAAAAAAGAAGAAAAAAAAAGAAGAAGGAATGTGCAGTGCAGTTGCTGAGTTATTTAAAGCCATAATGAGCTAATGGAAAAGCCCTAGATGAATGGTCTACTAATCTTTTACGATATTGAAATGTATACAGTTTGTGAAGTGATTAGCTCTTGAATTAATCAGTTGATGTACTCATGTTTATGAAATCCCTTTCACATGCCAGAGGATTTCAGGACCAAAGCAACTCTGACATTCCATAGGTGTCTTTTCCTCCTTCCCACCCCTGTTTACAGAGCAGAACGCTTAGCGCTGTAAATGTAAAGAAATATAGGTTTCAAACATATGCCCTCACAAATCAGCACAGGGTCTAAATGGTTCGATAAAATCAGCAGCCATCTTGGGGACACTATTTAGATTTGTAACTCAGCAGAGCCGCACACTTCCACTCAGTTTGGGCTTTGCTTTGGCAACAGGATTTCTCCTTGGAGAGGAATGAATGTGCAAATGTGTTACAGGTGGGATTCATTAAACTGAGACCTGGCACATTGGTACTCGCTCTGCACAATTACCATGGTACAAAACCAAGGAGCAGAGAGACACTAACATACAGCTACTCTGTACGTGAACATACACTTGGAAGGATGGAATTTTAAATTTAAATAAACTGATAAACGCAAACATGTTGCGCACTTAATGCACATTCTCCGTCCACAGCTGAAATTTAAGCATCTGATTTCATAGCCCTCTTATGAGCTCTCCCAAACATAACACGTATTAATGGAGTAGTTTGTGCCCACGTTATTTCACAGAAAAAGTTCAAATTTCATGAGATCTTTTATCCCTATTCAGCGCTTACTTTTCTCAGTCCTCAGATAAAGTTTTAAGCTGTCAGTACTCACTTGATGAAAAATATATCTGCTATATTATTTCCTCCTCCACCACACAGAGCACATTAAGGAACCAAAGGCAGTTATAGTGCAGTGATACTGAATATTTGAGAGATGGTGGAAACTGAAGGTGTTCAACAGATGCTAATTATCACTGACTACTAAAATGCATGAAGTTTGTTTGCAGCATTGGAAGCATTAACAGGAACTGGCTTGCATAATTGTGTGCATTTTTTTTTGGTTTGATTTGAGGTGCATTGAAGTTTTCTCTTGTAAACTCTTGCACCGACAGCTGTTTTTTGTCTTTCCACACATCACACTCATGCATCTTCTGTAAGTGCACTCAAAAAGCTTGCATGCACCCTTGGTTGCATTGTTAATGCATCAAAGTGTGTGTGTGTGACTTTTTGAGAAGAAATACCACAATACAAATGGAAAGCTGAATTCATTATTATAAATGATAACTTACAGTGGCTAATGTTTGCTATAACTATTATTTGGGTCCCAAGTGGCAGCTGTTCAGCAGAAGTTACATAGTCTTGCCATCAATAATGTATGAAACTATTACTATTACCTTACCTCATTTAAAGTGGGTCTAAGATAAAGAGAAGAGTCAGAAAGCCAGCAAACAGGTTCAGTTATAGCAATAGCTAGCTGAATTTAGCTAGCCTAAAGGATCATTTCAAAAAATTACAGAAACGATGGGCAGAACCACAAAAATAGGACCTGAGTGATAAAGAAATGAAATGGACTATTATTAGGATATACCCCAAAAACAAGAACATTGGTTTTGTAAATTTCTAATAGATGTTATTTTGTTGTTCTATTCTATAAAATATTGCCAATCTATACAAATATTTTGCAGTAGGAATGCTGGTTATTCTCCCACTGGAAGCCCATGCGTCAGTCACAGCCATCCACCCTTCACACCTGGTGAACAGGGCAGGGTGCGTTGAAGTGACCCGCTTCCCAAAGTCCACAGCTAGATAATTATTTCCAGTTGCAATTAGAATAACCACAAGATTTTTCTCAGTGAACAGAGGGGATCAGCAAATATCCTTTCCCCTCGCTTTTGCTTTTCTGACATGCTTATATAAATACCGTCCACCTGGTCATGGGAGTGCCTTCAGGGGAGCTATCAAAGCATTCATAAAAATCAAGATGTATGTGACATCCAGTGGATTTCCCCCAAGCAGCACACGGCAGGCCAACTCAGGAGGGCCAGAGCCGGGGTAAAGTTTCCCCTCTTTTCCTCCCTGACTAGCAGCTGATGCCTGATTGACTGTGATAGGCTTTTTTACGCCCTGCACATGTTGTTCAGTGCTGTTCAGTACTCAGTCGATCGTTCTCTCAGCGTGGTGTTTCTCTGGCCTCTGCTGCTGCTGCTGCTGCTGCTGCTGCTGCAGGAACTTCTAGTCTGCAATGTGTTTGTCAATCCAAAACCTGACCTGAAAAGACTTCTCTACTCATGTACTTCACGATTTGTTCCTAAATAACCCTTTCACTGCAGCTGTCCCTTTCCTCCCATGCTTCGTTTACAAATTAGAGCCTGCACTGGTGTATGTAAAAACATAAGAGGCAATAAGATATTAGGAACATGAGTGTGAATGAATACATCTGCACGTGCAGTGTCGCTGTGTGCCTTGGTTTGCGTGTAAAACATTTATAAAATTGAGCGTGATGACACGCACACTCATATCTGGTGATCAGAAACTCTGGGAAGGCGGCCATGATGGAGGGCCGCCTCACTTCTGTGTGTTCGACCCTGTGAAGACTGATTGTTCTGTCTGAAAACAGTTAGAGCAAACTGGGAATGCTCAATGAAAAGGAAACAGATTTGAGGGAGGTACAGTGCAAAGCAGAGACTCAGATGTGTTTGTGGAGTTTAGGAGGAAACACAGGTTTGCTATTATGTAGGATGTAGCGTATGATTAAAGAAAGGGTCTAATCAAATGTCTGTTTGAGCCAAGCAAAGAAAAAACAAAAAAAACTACTGCTACTCTGTGTTGCAGAGACAGTGACAATCCTGTAGGGGACAGTGTTTGTTCTACTCAGTAGAGTCTGACTCTTGCCATAACTGGGCATATATGGTGCAGGTGAGAGCAAAGGCTGCTGCCTGCAGAGATGGCTACATATTTTCCATTCTTTAATTAAGCCCTTCAATGGCGCTACAACACTTAAAGCAAACACACACATGCGCATGTTCCAATGGTGCACAGCCCCTGATAATAGACTCTACATAGGAGGCCTGTGAAGCATTTCAAAATGCCAAACGGCTGGGAGGGTGTAGACATTTGAAGGACACTAATGTAGGAACTGAGGCCTAATATAAACACCATTATTCACATGAAAGCCGGGCTGTGGCCATTAGGGATTTTCGGAGAGGTGGCACTTCTCCACCGGCACCCTAATGGCACTTGTCGTTTAAACATGCAGATCTGTGTATACAACAGTTCCTTTGTAATCTATCTTTTCTGAAACAATCAGCTGCAAAATGCGTTGTCACTCTTTATTCTGCACAAATGTTTCCCAATCTCTGGGATTTCATCAAATCATAACACAAGTCTTCATCCAAACCTGTGGGGGCTTTTTTTGTTCAAAGTATCTGCTTTCTGTATGCCTGTTATCCCATAATAACAATATAATAATATTCTGCTGAGAAGCAGCTATAGCAGCTGTTCAAATACACTCTCCTTTCCATTGTGAAACCCAGAATTGCATTTTTTTCATTTTAAGGCCTATAATTTACAACCACCTTGAGAATATATCTGTCCAGTGGATCAGACTCTTACGAAATTATTAATCCTACAGAAACGTTGGCCGACCATCTGACTGGGAGAAGCTGTTGAACTCCAACATCTTGTGCGGCAAATACACCAGACCTGACCACTGTCATCAACAGTGTAACATGGCCATCCCACCGGCAGCACATTGTAACATGAAGCAGAACAAAACATCCTTGTAATCTTTGAGGAAGATCCAATCGGAAGAAGTGGGGAGGAACATACAGTAAAGGGGAGGCGATGAGGATGAATAACACATTTCGTTTTTGGCTCCAGCTACAATGGCTCATTCAGTAGGAAATTAAACAAATGAAAGCATTTTCAAACTCAGAGAAGACGAAGATTAATTAGATTTGAAATGTTCTTACCAGCCAGAAGAAGTAAGCCCTCTTGCCTTATAATGGTATGGTTTTGATCAGGGAGCCATGGGACTGCCAAGTTGGTTGTTGCTCGGCTGTTTTTGGCCTCACCGCTCCACATCCATCTTGTCAACACATTGACCAACTTCCCCTTTCACTGATAGTGACTCAGGAGTTTTACACCATTGCCATTACCATGAGACTTAAACTGAGAGAGAGGAAGCACATGTGATGATTTTCAGTTGTTTTTTATGTTGTTACTGATTTTTTTTTTTTTTTTTTTTTTTTTTTGATAAATTGCATGATAAAATGTGTATCCAATGCTGGGGCTTAGTAATTAAGATCACTGCAACTCTGCCGCACAGCAAAGCATATATCATTACATATCATGAAACTACTATTATTTTTCTCAGCAATATGCAAATCACATTATCTGAAATGTCAGAAAGCTCTGCAACAGTTTTCTGCAATATGGAAGCGACATTTTGTCTGTTAACCTGCAATCAAAAGGATCTCAAAAATAAAGGAATCTCCCAGTAGGAATTTGTGAGTGAGTGACACACTTTTCTATGGGATTTGGGTGAATCATTGGATTGTTTTAGGTTAAATCCTTCAGTACCACTCTGTGACCCTTCTACAGGCCAGGCCCATCACAGATTAAAGGTGAACACAGGGGCAAATCAGTTATCACGTCAGAAACACTCATCATCAACTTCTCACTGTGCCATTACTGCACAGGCACACATACACACACACACACACACACACACGGTCAACCCTCATCCTTCCTGTGATGCAGGTCATGACCTTGTGTACGAGTACCAAGAAAGGAATGAGAGAGAGGATGCATGATCTTTCAGAGCTATAGCTGATCATTTTCTATACCGTGTGCATACAAGTTTATGGTTTATCTCAGAGTTTATGTACACACACACACACACACACACACACACAGACCATTTATTTGTCAACAACAATATATAAATATATATATATATATATATACATACATATAGGTGCTGGTAGGTGTGTTTTATCTTACCTTTGGACAGAGCCACACTAGCAGTTTCTCATCATTATGCTGAGGTAGGCTTACCAGCTGCTGGTTGTATTTTCATATTAGCCATACAAATTCAAGAGACATATTGATTTAATCTAACTCTTCTTAGATTTCCAATATGTCATATTCTCATTCTTAGACAAAGTTTGTAATCATATCTCTAAAGTGAATCTAAGCTAAACATAATCAAAAACAGTTGTATTTCACCATGACTTTCTGTGGGAAAAACATTCTGCTTGCAGATCTTCTCTTTTGAATGTGTTTGGGCTCAGTTGTGGTTGGGCCTGTGTCTTTTAACACTCCAAACTCAGTGAAATGTGGAGAATTGAGGCCCACTGAGCCTGAACATAAATGCTTTGTAATGGGTGACTGAGGAGTGACAATATGTAAGTCGAAATTACAGAGCAACAGAAGGAAAGACAGAAACAGAAATGAAAGGAATGAGAGAGAGGATGCATGATGGATGCTGGTGACTGTGTCTGCATCCTGCATTTACTGACTCTTAGACAATCAATTATTTGGTCTCAGTTTTAAAATCCAATCTGTCCAACAAATCCTCCAACTTAAACAACCATGAACTTGTCCCCCTACCTTCAGAATGAAACCAAAAGGATCCTTCTAATGCCACATCTTTGTCGTCATGATAACAATTATCTTAATGCAACTATTCTACTGGCAAACAAACCAAACACGCAGTTACAATTAAGGAACCGTCACAGTTTCATTGGCTGGGTTTAGACAAAGATGGTGGTTTGGGTCAAAATAACTTTTGTCTTCATGGTTTCACACAGTTAAGGTTGTGGAGCAGTCATGGATCAAAAACATACACAAGAATTCAAGACCAATCTCCTGTGGGAAAGTCCCATGTTTTCTAACTGTTGCTGTAAGTAACCACAAACTACACTGAACGATTTTTTTTCTTACAGGAGGTGATTTGTTATTAATTGGATTTTTATACTTACAGTAAATTACATTTGTAACTAAGAGTTGTATTTGCTTTGTTCTTTTTGAGGGCCTAAGTCTGAAATGTCATTTGCTGTATATTCCACACGTTGGACTGTAAGTTACTGTTCTGCAGCTGGTTTTTACAGCAGAAGAAATGACAGTTTTAATTTTTTTATAACCTGTGAAAGTCACTAGCCAAATATTTGTTTCAAACTTTCTTGATTTTCAATAAGGTGAATTTACAGCATTGGATAGTTTGATTTTGCATATTGTCCAATAGACATCTTTGACATACTGTAAGTGGATTCATTCTTGTTTTTCATAATGCTCGAGGAAATTTTGAGTGTAAAAAGAAATCTCCTGAACTTGAGCTGGTAGCAAAACAATTACAGATACTAAGGAAAACCCAGCAGGGTAGGGAATAAAAATGATGTTTAGCTGCATGTCAAAACTGCACTAATCAATATTTTTATACTAACAAGAGCTCCGATTACTGTGTGTAATGTGAAAGGGGTCACTGAGAGTGACAGCCCATGGAGAATTATCACTCGATGTAGTTTCCCAACTTTTTTGTGCCTTTGAACTCAGTTGTTTGGTTTTACAGTCTGGCAACTTTAATGTTTTGGTTCAGTCTCACCTCTCTCATCAGCCTTATATCCAGCAGCAGCAGGCAGCTGTTTTCAATGGAAAAGTGCTGATAAACCCACTGCAAGCACCAAACAGCAGACAGAGTTAGAAGTGAGTAGCGCGTGAAGACAGGGGAGCATTTAGTAGCAAAAGAGACACATTCTTTTCCTCAGGACTTGCTCAACATGAGAAGCTACAAAGGGAAAGACTATTACATTTAATTTGTTCTGTGGACAAAAACACGAGATACGCTAATGATGTCGGCTGAACGAGCAATTAGGTGACTGCTTGGTAGCACCTATATCAGTGCAATGTTTAGAATTTGTTCTCCAAAGTAGACAAATGCTGCATTTAAAGAGAAAAAAAAAAGTTTAAATGCCATAATCAGTATACCGATTACTATCTACAAGGAGTTTAATGGTTCAGAATTCATCTTATTTAGCCCTGAAGTCATGAAGGGCTTAGTGGATATTAGCAATGAGTAAGTGGCTCCTCAACTGGAAAAACACTGGCTTATAGTTGTAAAGAACTAATGAAGCATTAGTTCGCACTGCTTCTACCCCCATTGCACGCCCATAGCTTCTCCCAACTGGAGGGACTTTGAGGGGGTATCAACTGGTAGTCCACTTGTTTTCTGTTAATCTGTAATCTGTTATCTTTCTAGCAACCTGTTGCTTCTCAGACTTGGCCCAGCCCCTGCACCTTCCTCTGGGCATAGGTTTCTTGTACGCTTCGCTGACAGCTATCTCCCAGAGCAATTGTTGGTAAACATGACTGAACTGCTTACCCCAACAACAGGTTTCCTCTAACCCCTAATCCAGGCCACAGAGGAGACCCCCCTCTTACCCTTTTGACCTTTTGCTCAGTCCGACCCCAGCACCCCCCGTTCCTCCTTCTCCTCTGCGGAGGTGGTGGTGGTCGATGGGCCAGTGAGATAAGCCTTGGTGGAATTCCCGTCTGGGTGTTCTTGGGAGTGACCTGGGTGGCAGAGGAGCGTCAATGAAAATCACTCAGCACTCCATTCAATAAGGAACCAGTCTGAGCCATGGCTGCATTTCACTCTCTTATTTCTGTTTCTGTTTTGTCTGGCAGTTTCTTTTCCGTTTTGGTTTGAAGGTATACAGTAGCAAGATGAAAATGATGAAAGTGAAAGCAATAGTGACTTTATTGGGAGCCTGTGTGAACTTTTGACAACCCCTGACCCAGGGTAAGACAGTCTTAAAAATCTTGCCTGAATCAATGAATAAGCTTAGTGGTGAAAAAGAGCCTGAAAATGGCACCAAGAATGTGATCTAACGCAAATCCGATTTCTTAGAATTAAGAAAAAGAATCATATTTGGGTCACATTTATTGAATCACCAGACAAAGTCGAAGCAAAAGAATGTAATGCAGTTGTAGTTGCTACAAAAGAATGTATGTACTTTTATTACTGGAGCCATTAATTCTTGTTTGCAGCGTAGATTCCTCAAAGTACACAGGCTTCTCAGATGAGCTGTGCAGCTAGTTGGCCATATTAAACCAAGCATCTAGCACTTCCTTAGAGACTGAGGGTCCACAGTTGAGAGGCCAGTTGTCTGGGAAAGAATGCTACGGGTCTAGAGTAGCCTCTGCTAGGCAATGGTCTGGCCATTGTACCCCAGGAGAAGGTAATTAGGAAGTGAAACCTTGACCAGTTGACAGCAGGCTTTGTTTAGGGGCGAGCAGGCCAAGAGAAATGCTTTTGAAAGCTCTTTCACGTTCTTTGCTAAAGCGACCTCAACCCTTTCCCCCAGAAACATGCTGGGGGAGATCATATAAGTTTCTGAAGAAAAATGCATGGGAGGGGGGTTAAGTGGTATTTATTGAAAGAGGAGAAATCTATAGGCAGCACATTGTTTGACAAGGGTACCAAACCAAATATACAGCATATAGTATCTTTACCAAAAATGTCATTTCTAATCTATGTTGAACTACAGTTCCAGTACAATATATTTAATTCCTTACATACCAACTTCTAGATATTATGCTAATAGTACCCACATCCTGGGCAGAAATCAACAATTTGTCCACTTCAGAGTCCAGTATGGCCACTTCTTTACTACTGCAGCTGCAGCTGGAGCTGCCAGCCAGTTCATAATCAACTCTGCCGTTTACTTTTCCTGTACTGTACGTTTACGCTCCAGCATTAAACTTGTGGATGAGCCAGCCTCACTGCAGTGATGGCATGCAGCACCAGGAGCCCACGCCTGTCCTGTCCCTGTCGACCCTGGAGCTCTGCTCTCAGCTCCTAATGTGTCAGGAAAAGTGTGAACATGACTTTGGCAAACTGCAGTTCATTTTACCATCATCACTGCGGCCTAGTAAGGGGAAACTGTACACTCCTTGGACAGCTGGTGTACAAACTCCTGCAAAGGTTTAACTCCTTGTACTTCTGAATCCAGGCAGATGAAGTAGTAATCCTGACATATTTTACAATAAAAATTATCTACCTTGTTCTGTTTGGCATAACTTAATTAAATGTAAGCCTTCCAACAGTATATGAAAGAAAGTAGTCCAAGTTTAGAAGTTCAGATTCATAAGACAGATGGTGCTTCTTTAATCTTAGATTATTTTGGTTCATACCTGCTGCATCGTTCTTGTGATAGCAATGCTGCCCCACAACAACACCATATTTGAAAAATGCTTGAAAATAAGACAGAAGCACAATGGGAAAAACAAGGAAAAATGTGGAACAATCATGTCTTACCTGAAAAACCCTTCACCACAACAAACAGATTCCTCTGTGCTTGGGTTTGGGAAATAGCCTTGCAGCTAGTCTATAAAACACCAGACAGAAGATGAGAAGAATCAACATGTCCTTTGTTATCCTCTTTGTTCTCTGCCTTATTATTGGATGTTGTTTAGCAGCAGCTTCATCCAACTCAGTCTCACATTTTTGGTTTCTCTTAACATTGGTTTAAACTGAGCAAATAATACATCCACATGTTTGAGTGAGTAAAAAAAAACATTAATGGGCATAAGTCAATCAAATAGATCCCTGAGTTGCATGCTATGATGTTATGATTTTTGTGAATCTGCAATTCAGAGAGTTAAAGGTGGAAATTAAAGGACATTTATGAAAAGTCTAGAATGCAATTTACATATTAAAAAAGCCCAAACCACTCAGGTATATACTTAAAAATAAATAAAGGAAGGATTAACTTGGCCTTTCAGGATTGACTGTGGATCTTCAAACTCTGTTTTGGAAAAACACACGCCAACTACAGTCCCTAATCCTTCACATCACTCGCACTTAAATTGTTAGGGAAAATCTGCCCCTTAATGGGTGGTTTTACGCTGCTTTTCTACATTTACAGTGCTTACGTCTATTAGGGCAGGTGTCACAAACAGGCTTTTCCAAGTAAATGAAGTCAACTGATTGCTCTTGACTTTCTCCTGGAGACTGCAGAGCTGGGACAGGGATCAGTCCTCTGTGACTGAGGTGATTAAAGTTTTTATGTAGTTGACACAGGACTTTGAAAATGCCAAGGGACATTTAGATTAATAATGGCATCTTTGTGGCCCGTATTATGTCACTCCAAATGAGGACTGAAGAGACAGAGGGATGACATTTTTAGAGGTCCAGTACTTACAGTATAAACACTGTATTTGCAAGGAACAACTTGCCAAACACACAAAAACTTGAACCACCACACACACAAACACATGCACACTCCTCTTGAGCGCTACACCATAACACGCTCACTCTTTGGCTGCTATTGTATCATGTAAGTGTGTGTATATGTGTGCGATGAGTGCCATAGTTGGCTGGCGGGCCAGTGTTTGATGATGAAGTCATCAGTTTAAGTAAACTCCAGATGGCCAGGCAGAAAGTAAAACAAGTGCCATCTGCTTAGATTCAACTTCTCCCCTCCCTATCTCTCTGTTTCCCGTCCTCTCTCAGTGGGCACAGCTAAGGATCAGAGTACTCAGAACATTAATGCCATTAGTGAAATGTTTCAGAAGAGGCAGCCAAGCACAATGCATTACACTAGCACTACATTATTACCACAGGCTATGCTCACTGGCTTATTCAGCCACAAGCTAATACACAACCTGAAAATCAACTGAGGTACTCAATGTGTAAATAGTAAAAACCTACCCTGTGCTTCTATATATATATATATATATATATATATATACATGGGTTTTTTTTACTGTTCAACTAATTATTTTGAGTTATGTACACCCTCTTGTTTTTCAGAGTGTTTAATACAGTGCACTCAGTAATTAGGCTTTAACTAATTTTTCACAGACAGGATCCTATTAATTTGAAATTGCTTAAAACTGCCGATCCACTTCCCTTTTCTATCAGACTAAAACCCCTCTTGTGGCTAGGATATAATCCCATTACTTTGTTTATGGCGACTGAGTGACATTAGAACTACATGAATTACAGCATGGATTCTTACCGCAAGTTAATTTTGCATTTCCCTGTCTTTCAGTTGCCCTAAATTAATACCATAGACATCTATGAAACAAGCTCATAGCTTAACATACCCCCAGACTGCATGCAGAGGCAAACATACAAATAGCAGCACTGTATTTGTCCCACTTGTATTCTCGGGAAAAGTAAGGCTTCATGGAAGTAAATCTAAAAATGCACTATTACACACAAGTGGGAAAGTAATGGTAGACATATTGCTGTTACTTGAATGGCTTATGTTGTATGTTATTGCTCCATTTGATGAATAAGCTAGGGCAGGTCTTGTTTCCCTCCTCCCACTGATGCAGAACTTTCAGTGATGGCCTTCATGTGGCTTAAAAACATTGGACTCTACACATTGGTTAAGCTGTGTGTCCCAGAAGAAAAACAGGACCAATCCCCTTCACCACTGTGTGTTGTAATTAAGCCCACAGCTGGCAGTTCCCATTACGCCATCAGGCCGAGCAGGTGGACGTGGTCTGTGCCACTACGGGCCCTCCTCCTCCTCACCTCTATGCCTGCTTTCTTTTTCCTCTCCTCAGCACCTGAACATTGTAAAGAAGCCGTGTCGGCCCAAGCCGCCCTGCAGCCAACAGACTGATGGCTTTGTGAGTGTTTGTTGTGAAACGCTTTGGTGTAACACATCATCTCCCCCTGCCTCAGTGTACAATTTCAAATTCCGCCTCGCTGACTGTTTTAGCCGGGCCAGGTGGGGAAAATGTCCACATGTGGTTTTAGGTTCAGTAAAATTCACACCAGCCTTTTATATCTGACAGGAAACTACATGGAAATGTACCATAATGGAGAACAGGCAAGTGGTGTGACAATTGCTGTGGGGGCGACAACGCTGAGGGCTACAGTGCAACAAGTGACGGTTTCATCACATCTGCCCTGCGCCCTCACTTACTCACTCACCCACTCACTCACTCACATACTCACTCACTCACTCACTCACTCACTCACTCACTCACTCCCCATTCCCTCACACTTCATGGGACAAAAACGTTATGTTCAAGCAAGAATTTTAATGCTGTGCCGCTCTGTGTTTGCCCACACCAAACACAGGCCTGTCCCTGTAGGCTCACTCTCTTCTGGCCAAGATCAGCTGTCTGACCACAGAACAGCCTGCTGTAAACACTAGCCAGATTACCACGCAGGCGACACACACACACACACATATATATACACACACACAGACCGCTCTGCTGGTATGATCACACTGAAAAAACTTACAAGCAACAATTGTCAACAAAATAATTTGCTTGCAGCTGCATAACATATTGATTTAGATGGAGGCAGTTAGAAAGATTACAACTGGATCAAATAAAAACAGAACATTACCATCCAAATCCATTTCAAACTGTGGGAAGACTTATGTAACAGGAGGACTTATGTAAAAAAAAAAACAGGAGAAAATGCAACTCCGGTAATGATGTGCACATGATTGGCAATAGCAGACTATTAAATTTCCCTTCCCCACCTTCCCTCTAAAACCACTGCAGGTGCTACAAAAGCACGATTAGAGGTAAAGCTGAAAACTGTAACCAACCAAAACATAGTGGAGCAGGGTCAGTGTTATTATTGTTCCAAGTGGCACTGTCAAACATAAAAATGACCATGCATTTTGTTGGTCTGTCTCTCTTTGTTGATGTATGTTTATGTAAGGCTTTCTGTCAAAACATAGAAAAAAAGATAAATGTGGCTAATTAAAAGAACATTTCTTTGGTAGTTGCTGTAATAGATACCTCATTGTGGGGTCCAGGGGCAAAGCGCCCCTTTAACCAATCATGGCTCATATTGAATTTGACTCTTGCAAAAGTGGTTGATTTTTGAAATCCTACATCCTGCTTACCAATGCCACACACACACACACACACGCACAGACACAGAGGCATGCATGACTATACATACACACAACCTACATTCAAAAAAATCTTTGTGGTGTCACATTAGATTTGTACAAAGGTGAGACCAAGGTTTACCCTCTGGATTAAAAAACTGAACTGATGGAAAGACTGAGCCCCCTGTGAGTCATGGCTCTGAAGCGAATTGAACCAAGACGCTACAACATGAGCACTTCTGCTGTACCTTAACATTACCCGCAGATTGTCCTCTGCTTTTGTGTGTGTGTGTGTGTGTGCGTGTCTCTGTGAGACTGTGGCTCTGATGTGTCAAAATGCAACATGTTCCAGCTGACTGCAATTAAACGGTAAACTGGAAATACTTACCGTTGATTTAGTTGTACATAAATTGGTTAAAATGTGTTCCAGGGAGGAGCTGGTTACCTCACCATTCACCACCCAAAGCGGACACACATTTATCTAACTGGAGGTTTGCCATTTAAGCCCCCCCACCCCCCACCCCTCCTCACCTGTGCATTATGTGTAGAAAAACAGCACACAGAAATCGCAGGCTTCACTATCAATCAAGGGCCAGGTCTGTGAAACGTTGACCTACGATGAACGTAGCCAAACAAAGACAGACTAAGAAAAAATGCTAACTTTCTTAAGTTGTTTTTTTTTCTACTCTTTATTATTTGACTCTGTTTAACATCATAAATCCTCTGGATGGGAGATAGACTAGAGAGTCTTGGTGAGAGATTTATATCTTATGCCTTTTTCTAATCCAATATCCCCTCCTCTCCAGCCATTCCCAAAATGGTTTGGCTGTGAGGACTCTGTGGAGGCTCTGCTGAGGGAAACCGTGCACACACACATACACACACACACATTCACACACCCTGAGTGACCAGAGCAACAAGAGGAATGTAGCAAGTTGCGCCACATCCCAGCTGGACTGACAGTGAATGCTAGCGGTGTCCTCCTTTCCACTGAGGAGGATGAAAGGACATCAACTCATCTAAGACGCTGAAGGAACGCCTGGAATTAAGAAAAGGGGAAGCTCTCCAACAGGGGCTTGCCTGGGAGACGACCTCGGTTCACTGCTAAAGCAAAGAAGAAGATGGAAAAAAGAGAGAGAGAAGAGAACTTCAAAAACACTCCCTATGCCACACCTGTGATCAATTATGATCTGCAAAATTAGAGAGTTACTAACAAAACCCCGGCCTGTAATAATTCATAATTATCAAAAGAGCAGCGAGGAGGTAGCTCGCAGGGTTCACACAGCCTTTGGAACAAGTCTGAAAGAGGGAGGAGGGGTGTACAAGTACATATGGTGTCCTCGGTGTGGTGTCCCACCTTAGGCTGAGGCCTCGCTCAGCCAAAGGGTCAGAAGAATCTAATTGTGGTTTAATCATACACTCATGTGTGTTGTCAGTGAAAATATTTGGCTTTAGTAACAGCTGTGTGATGAGAGGCATGTTATTATAGAACATCAATGTTAATATCCCCTACCAAAACCTCTTTCACACTTCCAACTTCTAAAACCAAACGGCACTGTAAAATAAATAGCTCAGCAATAAATACCTACTCCACCACTGCTTTCACAGTTGTTTATGTAGCTGGAATTTGCTCTCTGATATAACACGTTTGCTGGTTCATGGAATCCATTATCAATTGATCTAAAACAAATTAACAAGATATTTTATAATTTTCCAATACACATCCCTCTATGAACTAAGAGCAGGGCTACAAAGGACATAACATGAGAATGACTCCATAAGGGACAATCTCTAAATCACTTTAAATTGGTCATCACTGGACTTTATGGCTGTAGAAACAGCTTTTATCCTAATGAGGGATTAGGTCCCTTGCATGGAACCCTGTTTATAGCAGTCAATTCAAGTCAAATCTAAATGTCTCTACATAAATACGACACAGCAGTAAGGCAGGGAGAGATACTATTGGTGTGAACTACAATGGTCTAGAGATAAAGCTATGTCCTGTTTATCACAGCCGCTGATGAACCTGTCAGACAAGCACAGCAACATGGTCTCACAAAAAGCGGAGGCTTCATGCATTTGGTAGGAGGATGGGAATTGGGGGGCGCAAAATGAAAACTCCTTTCTAAACAATTCCTGTGCCAGAGAATATCCCAGAGAATACACTCTCCCTGAAAGAAAATAAATGGAATCTCCTGCTTGGGTTAGATCGCTGAGAAAAAAATAAAGCCAATTTGCAGAAACTGCTCAATATGCAGTGGTTTAGCACTGGAGTTAATTGGAGGAAAAATGTAAAATGTGAGCCAAAATGGACAAGGATAATTGCGGTTGACTATGAGCTGGTAGTTCACAGAATTATCTTTAAATAGGATCATTGTGAAATCAGAGGATTAATGGTTATAAGGTATTTCTTATCAGCATGATCACTCTCAAGGAGACGTATTGTAGACTCCATAGCAGACTGTGTTCTGTTGCATGATGCAAAGTCAGACATTCCAACCTGGGAAATTAGGAACAAAGTTATGAAGTGGGCCATGTCAAGCTTCTGGGAAACAGAGGCAAGATTCTCATTTATTTCTATTTAACAAGGAGTTTTCTCAGCTGCAGGTAAACGTGGCTGTCTCTCATGTTACTGTGACATTACACACCATAATACATCATACTTAGTGCTGACATTTGATTTTAGATATTGCACAACTCTATGAAAACATCTGTGTAGGCTATTAAATGGCTAAACATTGACATTGGAAATGTAAAGTTGCGCTTTGCAGCTCTTGGTCTTCTGTGATGACATGATAGCAAACATTCTCAAATAATACTGATGTGGTAGCATTTGCATGAGGTTATACTCATAACCAAAGCAGCTGGGATTTTCCCTTTTCTGGCCTCCACTGCATGGCAGCTTGAGGGCCACAGAGGCTGTTTCATATGGTTTTGTTCCACTGCGGCATTTTTATTGTTTAATTACTTCTGAGGATTAAGACTGATTGTAGGTGATTCAAATGATATCATTCCTATACATGTGATTGGCCAATGACTGAACCCTATCGCTCAACAGCGACTGTCCAATCAGCACTTTGCAACCATCTTTTTGTTTTCCATAAGCAAAAACAGAGGAAGTGCAATGAATGGGTTAAACCATGTGTATGTCTGCAAATGTTAGCATGCCTAGATCAGTACCTACAGTAGTAGTTCCTAGATTGTGGGTAATTTTAAGTGAGTGAATAATCCTGCTCCTTTGCATCGATCGGTGCACTCATATACACTATACCAGTCAAAAGTTTGGACATGCTTTCTCATTGAGTGTGATGGGAAAATGACTATCCTTTGTACTGATACGCTGATTAGATTTATTTACCTATTGTTAACACTGATTAGGCTTGCAAAGAATAGCTGTTAACTGAGACAGTTAAACTATGTAAAGAGGGCCAAGTTACTTGAGCAGTTCGCCTGCAGGGCTGCCAGGGTGAGGCCCGACCACAGTGGACCCGGTTAGCAGGAGGTGCAATCTGTCTCACAAAAAACCTTAGTGCTAGCATGTATCTCATTAAGTTAACAGCTTGCCGTCAGCACGGAGACAGGAAGTCAGACTGTTGTGTCATGATGAATGCTCTCGTAAGCACTGCATGTCATGGGTGGCGGTTAAAATGAGGTATTTAGATGGGAAAGGGGGTTGCACTGTGTTGTCCAAATATCCAACTGAGATTCTCTTCTTTTTCTTCTTTTATAGTTACGTGTGGAATCATATAGGGATATATTTAACCTCCCAGTGTAGGGTAAGTCATGTTGTTTTTGTTCTTAAATTTTTGAGAATTGTCTTTTAATTTCGTTTCTCAAATATTTCAAACTCCAATGCTGGCGTTGTTGTAATTTAGTTAGTTTAGTTTTATACAATACCCTAACATAAACTATTTTGGTGCAATTTTCATATGTGCAACTATCCCAGCTTATTCTCACTCAGCACTGGGTTACAGCTGCACATGCTGCTATTCAGATAATATACATCAATACAACTGCAAAATGGTCCTTTAGGCTCAACAAGACCAAATAATATAATAATATTAATATTTTACCTGGGCAGAATTGTAAACATTACTAGCACTAAAGCCGAAAAGCAAATTTGTGATTGGCTTATCCAGCGCTAATCGGCTTGGAAATGTTTACTCTATGGCAGCAGTGTTTTATTGCGAGTTGAGGCATAAAACACTTGCCTGTCACTTTGATACATTTGTTCTTCCACTAATTTGCAAACAATACCCCAAGCACTTCATATATAACAATTTTCTGGGATAATTTGATTGCTCAGATGCTTGTGTTGGTCCCCTGTGTCCAAGGTTTTTGCCCATGTGTGCAATATACACTATGTCAGCAAAGAAAATGAGCCTCATAAAAGCTGGGGTCTGTGCCAACAAGTACCCAGATGGGTGATTTAAGTACCATGAAAATAACATTATATGTTTCTTATTGTACATGTTTCATAAAACTGTACACATAAAACCACCTAATTCGTTCCAAATTTTATTGACAGGCACACTAATACACTGCAATTGTATTACAAATATCATGTGAGCTTTCTTCCATACCCCCTCTGCAATATAAATTTTTCAGGGTGTCTCCTATAATTAATTAATAAGGTTATGGATGTAAAAAGTAAAAGTATAGCACCTAAAATA
This sequence comes from Mastacembelus armatus, assembly GCF_900324485.2. NCBI lineage: Eukaryota > Metazoa > Chordata > Actinopteri > Synbranchiformes > Mastacembelidae > Mastacembelus > Mastacembelus armatus. The sequence continues at coordinate 7,249,742 of NC_046648.1, forward strand.
TCCAATAAAAATGTATGTGCAAAACTTAAGAAGAAATCTTTTTTTTTTCTAATTCCGGCCTTTGTTAACAAGACAAGAATGTGTAGATCAAGTCCAAGTTTTTGGTATGCTCTATGTAATGTGCTTTTTTAGGAGTAACCTTTAGGAGTTTTTTTTTTTTTTTTTTTTGAAAAAAACATTTATAAAGATTTGTATTATTTTATCACAAATTTAAAATAATTTTTAAAGATGCTAACACATAACTCAGATTGTCAGCTTCTCACAAATATGTGTTTTGTCTGTATGGTAGTTTTGATTTGAAGCCTCTTGCCTGTTGCCTCTCAGATCAGATGTGTTTTTCATTCATCACATAACAACACAAGCGCAAACTACTGATGGGATTCTTGAGTCACAATGTAGCAGGTAACATTAATGACTCATATGGTTTATGAGGTAGTGCCCTGTCCTTTCAGTACAATATGCTGTACTCCCTGTTCATCTTATCATCCATCCACCAATTCATTTACACTGGAAAGCAGTATCAAAATGGTGGACTGGGGCAGTTACATTTACTTTCTTCATCCCAATAAATTCCATGATGAAAGGACACTACCAAAATAATTGCCCCTCCCTAGTTCACCATCCCAAACCAGACCAACTGCCAGCTTTGCTCCTCTGGCATCATTCCCGACCCCTGCCAGTCTCTGGGAAATTCCCAGCGTGCTCTCTGTTCCACCAGGAACCGCAGGAAATGAGTCTCGGGGAGCGCTGAAGTTTAATAAAAAATAAATGAATGGGGTGTCCCAGGGACAGAGTGAATGAAGAGTGAGAAACAGAGGGGAAAAGAAGTTGGTGCCCTGAAGTGGAGTACAGGCAGAAAGAGGAGATGGGAAGGAAAAACGAGGTATAAAATTTGACCCTGTTACTGTGTGTTTCTGTACAATGATAAATCAGGGAAACTAAAACCAGCTGTACCATCGGGTTTCTCGTGAACAAGAATGGGAATGCGGATCAACTAGCAAATCATTTAAAACCACCCTCTCTTTATCCTTGCTTACAATGACTAGTGGGCATGGAGCCTCCAAACACAGTACAAACATACGCTCAAACACAGTTTCCTCACATGTGTGTGTGTGCACACAGAGATAGCCACATAGATCCTTTTCTTTCCTCTCCTGCCACAATAACCCTCTTGCTCTGAATAGAGGGACAAACATTCCAGACATGCCACATGTCGGGGCTGCTGGCGAATCATTAAACTGTGGAAGAGAAACTGCAGGATACCCCCTTTTTTTCTAATTACTCTTAGATTTTTAATTGATGTTACCAGGTATTAACTTAAAGGGAAGGAGTAAAATGTAAATCTGCATTTGGAAGGAAGTGCACTTTATGAGCAACGAGGAAATGTGATAGCTCTATAAATTAGAGGGTACTATCTCCCTTCAGCATGTGACTGCTCTCAGGATTACACCTTACTTATGGGCCAGACATGACGAGAGTACAAAAAAAATAGCAACAAGGATACACAAATCCAACTCTGAGCTGGTCTCAGAGAGAAATGCTAGTTGTCAGATATCTACTCGCAACTCGCATACCCTCAGGGTCCTGGCCCCCTCCCCTTGAAAGCGTGGCCATCTAAGTGCCTGAAGTGTAACACCAAGCAGTCTATTGAGAGGCAGGTGATGTGCAGAACAAAGGGAGGATTCAGCACCTCAGTGACACAGCGGGAAAGAGATGAGTGATTATCGGTTCCACAGAGGGCCTTGACAGACCATTTAAAGGCAGCTTCCTTTGATTGTGACAGTGTAATTGTTTCACAGATACAATCACGTTGAGCAATTACCTGGGGCTGGGGAAACTGGACTTTCATTAAAGTGCGGGATTGTCTCCAGGCTGCTCTGTAATTGTGTCTGTTGTCTTGTTTTCAAGCCCTGTCCCCCTTCTGCTCTGAGGTAATCCAGAGGTGTGTGTGCGTGTGAGTGTGTGAATGTGTGGGAGTGTGTGGAGATTTGACTGGAGGCTAAAGAGAATCTGAAACAACCTCAGATTCCACACATACAGTGTTAAAACCAGAGTAAAAGTGTCTGAGATGCAATAAAACAATTATTTTGTTAGATTTGCAGATTTCACAGACGGAAAGCGGAAGCGTTCTAAAACTTTCTCATTTAAAGGGTTAACTTAACTAGTCCAAAACAGTGACGAGGCACGAGGATAAATCAAACTGAGAGAGTGTAAATGAAGCTAAATAAGCAATGCAGGACGGTGGGAAGTCTGCTCACTTAATCCTTGTCTCCTCAAAAAAGCAAACTCGCCCCTGTGTTTGTTTGTGATACAGCAGGCTGAGATGACACAGTCTGTTGGGTGCTCTATTGGCCATGTGGTCTGGGTCCATTGAGCGTGGCTGTGTGTCCAAGGGCCGAGCTGATTAGATAATAAACTGCAGACTGGGTTTAACCACTGCATCATCTGTCTGGATGCTAAAGAGCTTGATTCCGGAAAAAAAAAAACAGCACTGCACAAATATTTTTAAAGATCTTTAAAGTGTTGATGTCCAGCATGTGTTGCCAGCTACTCATCTGTGTCTATGTATGTTTTATCCAGAATGGAATGAACTACTTACATGCATTTATTGGCTTTGTAAACACAGGATGTTTACCCGTTAGTTTAAGAAATTACACAATTTAAGACCAAGCCACAAACAGCAGATTTTGCAACTTGATAAGTAAAACATACAAATCATTCTTGCTTTGATATTTCTGTGGATGTTTGATTTGAGAAGATTAGTTCCGAGGTAATAACAGAACCCAAGCACGCTGCCAACCATGATTTGGCAAGATGAAATACACAAACACGCAGCTGAGAGCTCGACGCAAGACCTCTCCCTCAGTTGTTTATTCCCCCATGTCGAAATGCAGTGCGAAGTATTTTTCATTAAAGAAAAATAAATTTGTGTTATTATTGTTTAAATCAATCATGTTTCCCCCTGAGTGTGTAACATAATCCCATTCCCCTTCCTCTTGGTTTTGTGTTCACCGCTCACTTTAAGTGATATATTTTTGTTGTTAAATGACAAATGTACGTGTAGGAAAATGCAGGAGCTTGCATGTCTATGTGTGCACATTCTGCAACAGCCACTGACCCCCTGTCGTCCATGTTCAAAATACCCACAGCTAAGAGCTAACCCTATCAAGTGCAATTTGGGAGCAGCACAGAAAGTTAATGAGATGATGTGAATGAAGGCAAAAAGACATAGATTCACTATGTGTGGCATAAAGTCAAATAAACGTTTTATCTTGAGCTTAAAAACTGTAGCCTTTCTAGAGGGTAATAAGCAAAACAGATGGATCTCTTAGTTAATGGACCAGTTTGACAGGTTTGGAAATATACTCTTATATATATATATAGATATTCTTGCAAAGAGTGAGATGAGTGGTCCTGTGGTGGTTCTCTCACCTGTGGAAAAGCAAACTGGTTCTGAGAAGCTTGGCAAATTGAACCAGCTTTGAACTGGTACTTAGTTCATGTTGGTAGAAATGGGGTATCTGTGCACAATGAACATAGGCTCACAAGCAGCCCAGAGTTCATTTTCACATGGTTATACTGAGATGGATATATGCACATTTTTAATTGTATTTGAAAGCAGCTGTCAAGAGAAAACTTGAAAACTTCAGGAGCATTTTCAACCATATTTATGGATTTGCTAGCCTTCTTTTCTTATTGCTTTTTTTTTTTTAACAAAATATTAACTAAGTATAGCTTTCATATACTCTGTTCATCTGTAGGTCCACATGTACTCACAAAGAGCCATTTAATGTGAAAAATTGTTTAGCTTGTAGCTCTCCTCCTGGTCCATGAGGGGGTAAAATGACAGTTGACACCAATATTGTATCCCTTAGTGGTTTGGCGTGTGTCCATGAGTCCTAGGGTTTTGCGTTCCTCACAGGAGGCTTGCTCCTCAAGCCAAATCTCATTCCAAAAGGCTTTGGGGAGTGGAGTTAACAGGGCCCCCAGGAGCAGAGCCATAATGGGGACCCTGATGGACCCTGATCTCTGTGGAAAGATCAGTTCCCCTGCTTAATGAGGCCCCAGGCCCCTCCACACTGCCAACCAACTTCTCATCACTGTTTCTCACGTCTTCCAGATCAGATTCACTTCCTTCTCACTATAAATCTGGGCTGCAGCGGCCCTGATCGACATTAATTACTTGCACTCCTCCTTGAGGAAGTTCACTCACTCGTCAGATTGACTGGAAGGGCTGCTAATGTCCGCCAAGCTTGTGCTTGTGCTTGTGCATGTGCATGTGTGAAACGGGAAATTGAGTTACGATAACAGGAGATGAGCAAATTGAATTCTCACACCACACATCCACGCAGTGGGACAGCCCATTCCTCTCTCCTCTTCACCCGCTCCCCTCTCCCTCCTCCCTCCCACTTTTCCAGAGTCCCCTGCTCTGTGTTTATAAGTGCCTCAGCCCCCAGAATTTAAAATAATAAGATCAGGTTTCCCTGCAGGTAAGTGCATCCAGACTTGTTATCTGTGATATCACCGCTGCCTTAGCCCTCTTCCTCCCACTCCCTCGTTCTCTTCCTTATCCCTTCTCTTTCTGCCTCTCTCTCCGTCCCTTTCTCTCTTTCTAGGGTATCTCCTGCTCTTCTAAAACTGTACAGTGAAACACAATACTTTGCATTATATACTTTGTGAAAAGCGGTTTCTGCAGCATCTTGTCATCGTTTGGGTGACTGGGTGCTGTTTGAAGTGCTCTCGGGTTCAGGGCTCGGCGTATAACAGTGACGGCTCTGCTGCACAACAGCGTATTATTTACCCAGATGGGGTTAATTGCTGAATAAAAGAATGGTTCTTTTCAGTTGACCATTGTAAAGCTTTGCCCACCCCTCTACCGAGCCTTCCTCTGCAGACACACATACACACACACACACACACACACACACACACACACACACAAAATGGCACGGCTGCAGAAATATGAGTGCACATATGTAGGGGCATATACATGAACATAGAAAGTTGTAGTTGTAGTTGTAGGACATACAGTAATGTATGTGAGCAGCCAAAGAGTGAGCATAAGAAGGTAAAATATTATTCACTCATCTTCGATAACAGTTTTATACTAAACAAACACCTGAAGAAAAGAGTCTAGCATGTGTGGCTGAGGTAGAGGATGGTGGTGGGGAGGTGATAATCCACCAGCTTTCCCCATCAGATTAGTACTACAGGAGGTGGCATCATTCCACAAAAATGCAGGCCTCTGATCACATACAGTACTGTTACTTATCTAAATGAAACACACATTGCCTGCGTAATCAGATGACATATGATGGCATGCAGTAAGTATGAGAGGAAAAATTCATAATGCATGAGAAGGAAGCAAGGGAGAAAAAAACTTAATGGACAGGAGGGAGGAGAGAGAAAATGAGAGAATGTAAGAAAGAAAGAGGAGGAGAGGTTAAATAGCTCCCACACTTCAGGGCAGGATGGCAGGTTGGACAGGGCTTGACAAGTCCCAGAACAGTAGCCTCTCCTGATCCCCATTAGCAACAGCCTGACAGTATTTCTCCTTTGAAGAACAGAAAGTCAACACTCCATTTGTGGAGATAAGGTGCAGGTGAAAGAGTTAGTATGGGGCCAAAAAAATGGTTTGGTCTTTACTGGCTAAGAAAAAAGAAAAGGTTAAATCATTTGAACTGCTGCACTGCTTCATTGGAACAATGTGTACATTACTGCAACTCCCTCCATCTTTCTTCTAAAATTCCATATCAAAGCCTTTAATGCTTTACTTTCCCTGTGGGTTAGTTTCTGCTGACCCATTTGTGTAAACATCACTTGGACGCACACACATGAGCAAAACTTGGGAGTGAACGCCATCAGCATTCCCATTCTCCATCTCAGTGACCTGCATGTTTCTTTAAAGGGCTCACACTCTCCAACCAAGACCCCCCTTTTTGAAATCCTAGTGTCCCACCTTAGCCCTGCTCTTCAAACAGACCTGCATTGATTAACTCAGGGGGCATTCTCTGCCATCCACATATTAATTATATGGCCTTCATTAACACTGGGCTGATGAATGGCCTGTGCTGGAAAGGCGAGTTAAGAGGAGGTGTTAACACAGCACCTGTCTGCACTCATGTGGCCACTTATTAACCAACAATGACCTTCCACATCATAAACTCACTGGCCAGCTATTTGCTGTCCAATAAACGGAGCCCCCTCTCCCTCTGTTCCCCGCTTTCCTGCTCAGACCCTTTTACTCAAGACCCTGAGTTTATTGTTCTGGATGAAAAAATAGATGCCTGTAAACTTCAGACACCTGGAATCAACTAAAATACAGATCCATGAGACCAAAAATGAGTTAAGTAGCGTCTGGTGGTTAATGGATTGATGAAGAGCCTCTCCACAGAAGAGAAGGTGGAAGCAGCTATAGGTGTCATGGCTGTAATTGGCATTGTAGCTAGTGGTAGCAGGTAGGTAGTGCTTGAATGTCAATCTGTTGGTCAATATTCACTGTGGTACTCACTGGGTATATATAAGCCCATAACATCGATGTGTTCAACTTTCAATTAAAGTAATGGCTTTTTGTCCTTCAGCCTTACAGGCCACTGCCACACAAAGCTAAAATTCTAAATGCCATCAGAATTGTTGACATCTGTTTTACCATTTAAAATTTAAGCAAATGTTTGCATCTGAATCTGCTAATCAAATAATCGGTTACTTTCAATTATTTTACCCAAACCTGCTAATGAACATTAGAAACACAAATAAGAATAAAGTGCCATTGTCTGATTGTTATCATGATACAGTCTGTTAGTTTTTACCCTTAGGTGCTCACACTGTGAATGGTAAAAATAAACATGATAATACTTGAGGTTATATATTATTACATTGGTCTTAATTGTGTATTTAATTTCTCTCTGTTCATATTATATTATATGTGTCTCTTGAGCAGCTGTAACCGGTTTTACAGAATATTTGCTAAGAATGCTGTCCTAACATTTACATGAAAATAACTTTTGAGCTTATTGTAAATTTCCATTTCATTTATGTAATCCTTTACAAAAACATAACAAGAAGAACTATACATTTGCGAGTTTGTTAAATATGATGGTGAGCTTAGGAATGTTTAAATGAAATTGAGCCAAAATGAAAGCCCCAAAAAGAAAAAAAATCACAGATGATTGGGATTGTTGCAGGGATATATTTCTGTCTGTGTCAGAGTGAGTACTTTCAGCCATTTGCCCAGTGGTTAGAGTGCTCTGTAGCGGCTGTGTGGATGGAGACCTCTCAACACAGGGCTATAGTTTGGTAGATCTCAGACAGACATAATAGTCCAGGGCTGAGCCATCGCTCAGTCCCTTCACAGACCAGGGGGAGAAATGGGAGAGCGAGACCTGGTAATGGGCCCTAATGTGAGGACGTATTTATTTCATCCACTGGCCCAAGTAATTGGCTGTCTTTCATTGTGGCCGGGGTTAAAATGCAGAGTGATGGATGGCAGTTTTGACAGAGGTTAGCTGGCTTCCGCTTTCACTGCTATTCTTCTCTCCGTGAGATGGATCCTGTCACTGGCTTTGGTGGAGTGATCCACTTTGAACCCCTTCATCCTGGACCACAAAGTCAAGGCCAATTCTAGCAGAATCACTAACTGAAAGTTAAATAAAACATGAATTAAGGAAAACAAAAGAGCTATTACCAAAATGAGAACCCACATGTTTACCCTGGACTACAACATAATTCTCCCACTTTGACTTATTATGTCACACTGAAATTCCTTAATGCCGTACCAAAGTCACTGTGGGAGTATGGGATAAATGGGCATGTCAAACCTTTTAACGACTAATCTTAATGAATGTAATAATGAGAGATGAATTTAAAGCAAAGCACAAACTGTACCAATTACAAAAGCCACCGCTATGCTGGCATGAGAATGTTTTCCTGTCTATTAGTATAAATGTATTGTACAATAAACTCAACTAATTCCCTATACAATGAGTATAAAGAAAGAAAAAGCTGCGCTCTCTGCAGAAGTTTCTTCTCAAGTTTCAGTTGTTTATGGTCATTACTGTTGAGACCTCTTCTCTCTTTATTTAAGTCACAATTAGATCAGTGTTGAGTGCAGAGCGGATCTGTTTTGGACTGGGTTAAGATGCCATCCAGTGAAATATTTTTAACTGATCAGTTCAACCCTTCGCCAAAACCATGAAAAGCCAAAGGTGTGGATTTAAGGTTACATTAGAGATTGAAGCAAGTTTCTTTTGGCTTACACACAAGCATTAGACGTGATTCTGAGAGCTGTAAAAACAGTACTGGGGTTCCTGAAAAAGAGCAAAAAAATAAACAATGAATGGGAGACAAGCAGGTATCGCTGCCGAAACCCCGACATCTGCCTATTCTGAGATCTTGGCACAGTCTCTGACCTGGCAGGTGGATCCAAACATGATCATAGAGGAGGAGGGGCTGGCACATTAAATTACAACCAGGGAGACAAGTTCTTTCACAGCTGCCAGGCCACCTAGCCCTTCCAGCTAAATAAAAGCTGTTTAATGCATTCCATAAATCTAATCAAACAAACCACGCTGTCTCATTACTCCATCATATTCAGCAGCGTTCCCTCATGCCACGCACACTGCACTATTCCAGGACAGCTGAAAAATCAGGCCTTGAAATCCAAAAACAATGAAGAGGTCTTTTTAAAACCAGACATGGCCACAGTGCGTGCCTTGCTTTTTCTTTTTTTTTCTCAGCAACCATGTTCTCTGCTCTGAAGAATTATGTCTTCAGTTATCCTTATGTTGATCCCTTGATTATAGTTATAGTTACAGGTTATGCTGAAATTCTTAAGCAAGCTGGGAAAGGGGCTTTGAGCATGCAAAACATACTGCTTTATGGGAATGAATCAACCATGTGACAGCTTTTAAATTCCTCAGAGTCTCCCAAACAAATGTTACTGATGGTCAGAAAGGAAGTCTTTGCTGCATCCAAAAGTAAATCAAATGCATATTTATGTCTCTATTTTTTGTGTCTTGTACTCTTTTTTCTCCTTCCTTCTTCCAAAGCATAGGCTAAATGGCGACCTTTCCCTGCTTCAGCAGACTAGGCCGTAGGGATATTAGTCAAGACAGGCAATAGTGTTGATTACTCATTGGCCATTAGATTGCTTTCACTGCAGTGGCTAAGCCTCCTACATCATGAGATCGCTTGGCTGAGTGCAAGATTAGAGAGCGTGCTTTGCTCAAATCCCTCTGCTCACCTCCACCCCCTGACCCACCACCCCTTCAACCCTCCAAGCCACCCTTCCTTTTCCTTTCCCCACCCTGAAAAAAAAAAAAAAAAAAAGTTCATCTGGCTCCCCTCAGGTCAGTGAGGCAGTGCAGCAGCAAGACAGGTTGACTAGCTGTGCAGTCCTTATTACCTCATTTCCTGTGACCACAGTTTTACCCCCTTTCTTTTGCTGGCACAGGAACATGTTTTATGATGGTTATACATAGTTAATGGTCCCCATGACTTAATTGTTTTTAGGGTCAATTTGGAGTGACAAATTCAACTGAACCCAATTGTTTTGTTGGCTCCTTAGAACACGTTTGGCAAGTGAGGAGGGTGCAGGTTCTGTTTATGATTTTAGCGAGTCCTGTCATACACTCCATCACACACATACAAAACCCAGAGAAAACTCTCTATATGCATAAAACACATGAATAAACACATTGCCACACACACTTACAATACCCCTGTGGACAGAATGAAAGATGGTAAGAACTAAATGTTAAATAAGAGTCTTGTGACCTATTTTGACCTCGGTTTTATCCCTCTGTTTCTAATGTTGGCTTCTCTAGCTCTGACAGGATTCAGAAAAAGCAACAAAAGATTTCCTTCTCAAAACAGAAAAAGACGGGGAAAAAAAAAAATCACATGTGGCACTAACATCCAAAAGTTCTTTCAGAGTCACTTGGCAAAGTGAACCCAAAACTTACTATGAGGGTTTATAGCTCCTGAGGCTTCTCTTCAAAATAAAGTTGGACTTGAAAGGTGGTGGAGCAAAGGCAGGGAGAGGCATAGCAGTGCAGCTTAAAGCTCATTACCCTCTCTCCCTGGCACCTCGCTGAGTTGAAAAGGCTTGGCTGCCTCTCGCAGACACATCCACCAGCTGCTAATCAGGTCAACAGCGGAATTAACCAATCTTTTAGATTTGGTCACTGATGCTTGCAGGTTGTAAAAATACTTGCTTTTGAGTGTCACTGTGGTTTACTGTGATATAGCTCTTATCTGTCATTTAGAACAAAGAGGGATACTTTGAGAGTTAACAAACAAGGCTGGGAGAGTTCGTGGAGGCTCTACATTTTGCACTACTACATTTCAGAACTGGTGTTTTTCTCACCAACTACATTTGATGCCTGTTAGATACTTTAAAAACTAGGATTTTATACATAAACATTTTGAAGAAAAATATCCCTAATTGCTGTTTCTACATTTGTAAATGTCACATTTCAGATGGAGCTGTACCTACTGTATTGTTTAACAGATCGAGTGCAGCTTGTCTGCAATAACCAGCCGCCCTGACACACTCATACAGTACAGTACAGTCGTTGCAGAGAGGTACATCAATCTCACAGTACATCAGTGCTAAAGCCAGGCCATAAACCTGCTAAAACACAGAGTGGCATGTGTGTATTTTCCCCAGAGGAATTTTCACTGAGCTTTCCTTCTGAAAGACCTCATCCCTGCCGTCAGCATCTTTCTTGCCACCTCTTTAACACACACTTTTTTCCCTCCACATACACACACCTACAGACACACATTACCCATTAGGAAGTAATATGCACTGGATGTTTTATCAAATCTTTTTGCAACATAACAAAATGGCATCAGAACATACTGAGGCTGAAATATGAGATCACGGAGCTCTGGCAGTTTCCACATAATAGGCTGCTGAGCTCTCTTAGGGGACAGACGTAAATCTGAATGTAGCAAACCCTGCGTGCTGTTTCACCCCTGCAGTCATGTGGCCTCAGGGAGTCGAGGGGAGAGATCAGAGGAGGAGGTTGGGATGGTGAGAGCTGGGGGGTGCTGCAGCAGTGGCAGAGACCTGGGATGAGCTGTGGGAATGTGGGCTATGCTCCATGACACCTCTCATCCTAGTGGTCTGCTGTGGTCTGGGCTCCTGCCAGCTAATCGGTCCCATGCAGTTTAGGTTATTTGGTGACTCTAAATTGCCCCTAGGTGCGGATATGAGTGGTCTCCTGTTTCTATGTGCTGTGACAGGCTGACGATTCACCACGTGGAGAAATATTAGCCTGGTGTTGTCATCATTCGGCTAACAGTAGTAGATGGAGATGTGTATTAAGCTGCTTTTTCTTTAGAAATTCAAATACATTTTGTGCCAAATTTGAATGGAAACTTGACTTAATTGATTACATTTTCCAAACCCTCTTCCCACATTTTGTGCCTCCAAACAACAACCTTAATGTGCGTACTCCATGAGACCAAAACCATTTTCTTTACATTTCTTTCCTTTTACAAAACACTGATGCAGTCTTTTATTAAATAAGAACAAATGCTGATGAAATGATAATTTAGTGCCTAAAAGGGCGATAGATCCTTTGATAGTCTAGCTCTGCCAGACTGTACTGAGCTGATGTTTAGAAGGTATAATGTTTTTTATCATCAGTGTTTCCAATGGCAAGTTAACATACTAACATTTTCCAGTACATAGTAAACAGCTTGGCCTGATGATAGGACTAGATCAATAGTTATTAAAAGATATGATCAACAAAGTTATTATATTTCATGTTGGGTAGAACATTAATGTTTGTGCCAAGTGCTAAGCCATGCCATGGATACAACCATGCTGCAAGTAAAAAGCTGAATGTTGCGTCACTGTGCTGCTGATTCTTCTCGTAGCTAGTGTTTGGAGGAGCTGCACCAGACACTGTATTACACTGTATTATGTATGTCTCTGAGGGGACAAACAGGACATTACAGACGAGAATAAATCCCTCAGGTGGGTGAAGCTCAGCTATTATATGACCTACGATTCATCATCAACTAACTCCATTTGAAGCCATTAATAAGAGACAGTCTGAGTCTGTATTCTAAACCCATGACTCATTCCACCTTTGTCTGTTTTCTACAAAGGGCGTACGAGAACACAGGGATAATCAGGTGGGTAGAACCACTTAGAAATGAAGATCACATGTGCAACATTTCTTCGAAACCACAGAGAAAGAGAGATATCAAGGCACAGAGATAAAAGAGGGTGCGCTCTCAGCACAGAGAATAGTCTTCACCCATTTAGTTCATACCTCACATTCCAGTGAGGAGCAGGAGTGAGTTTCACCAGTGTCTCATTTGGCATGATTGACATTATTTGCTACCACTAGCCACTAGTATGCAGGTGCCCTCTGACCCTCCAGCAACCATGTTGTCTGAAAAAACTTTAGGCAGTACGGTTTAACCTGCATGGGAAAAAAAGCTTGTGGAACCCGCCTGTCCAGGGGCCTCTTAGATCAATCAACAATTAGAGGTGAGATAATGGCGGTCATATCTCCAGGGTCAATGGTCGTAAACTCTCCTCTCACCCCAGTCTGGCTTAGCTGAGTGCGTCCTTTCATTATATCTGAAAAAAATAATGATGAAGGTTATAGTTGTGCATTTAGTGCGCTGTGTGTTACTTTAACTACAGCGGTTTGACATTATGGAAAGCAGAAACGTTGTCTTGCCTCTCACCAAAAGACATTGACTGACGTAAGTGTGAATCAGGCAGCGCAGCACAGAGGCAAGACTGAGCTGGCTTACATTATGAGTTACTGTATGTGCAGGAGCATTTTGATTGACAGTTTGATCCTGGAGTTGAAAGCTTGTTTACCATCTACTGTGCATGGTCTGTGACGGTGCTGAGACATTTATGCTTAGTAAAAGAAGCTACAGTAAGATGATGGTATTTCAGTCAAATGGGAAACACCCCAATGACAGCTTTATTCATTTCATATTTACTTGTGATATTTTGCTAAGGGAATAAAATGCATTACAGGCTCTGACTACCTGTACAGTATTTCTTCCAATAATAATTCCCTGTTTTGAGTGACTCCATCTCTGCTCTGTGTCCCTACTGCAACAAAATGCTGTTCCTGAAACATGGCAACAGTGTGGCCAGTGTATAACCATGTTAAAGAGGGCCAGTGGTGTAAAAATGAACACCTGAGGTATATTAAATTTGCAACAGGATGAACTGTGACCCTCTCACATTGAGCAGCTGGTGTGAAACAAGGGTTACCATGACCCCCTACTGCCCAACACACCCCCAGACACACACATACACATTTGCCTCAACTGCACCCCCCAATAAAATAAAATTAATAACAAAAAAATCTTCATCCCCCAAAAAGGTGATAAGTGGCTGCAGCCCACATGAGGTGAGGAAAGGGGAACTAAGAGGGGGGCAAAGGACCAAGGGACGTCCTTGGTAAATGCAAAGAATAGTTGTATGCTCAATGCTACAGTGTAATCACTGCAAATATGACTAGAAGTGATTTCTCACAATATACAAGTGTTTTAAGTAACAGAGAAACCATCCAGGTGAATCCAAGAATACTTTCTCTGACACGTGATATTGATTTGCTCTTGTCTGTCAGTAAAGTGAGTCATTGTTTAACTTCCTCTCCAACACCCAAAACCGACATCCCTCTCCATGGGATGAGGAATGTTTGAATGTTGAAGGATGAAGGTTCTACTGTTGGTAATAATCCTCCTCGCTGAGTTGGGCTGCACAAACATATTGGATTTATACAGGCATCATTACAGTGATGACAGTTCAAACCCACACTGAAAGTAAACACATGATGGTATTGTTCTAGTTAAAAATTCTAACTATTCATTGGCATATTTTAAATGTCCAGCACAATTAGAGCAGTAGTAGAATGTAAGGAAGTACATTTAATTACTTAGTGCTGTTTTTAACATTTAATATTTAGAAATATTTCAAATGACATTAATTTATCATCAACATAAAATATAATGCATTATTCTAGATTAAACTAGAATACTAATACTAATACTAATACTAGATATCATATATAATTAGCCTCACAATGATAAACCACCACAACAGCAAAATACTACTTACACTTTACTACATCTGTAATAATGATCCTTGTTCTTGCTTCTGCGTTCAAACATCAGTCAAAGGCCTTTCTTTGTGGAGTTTGCATGTTCTTCCTGTTCCTGGGTGGGTTTTCTCTAAGTACCCCAGCAGTCCAAACACATGAACGTTGGGGTTAGGTTAACTGGTGACTCTAAATTGCCCATAGGTGTAAATGTAAGTGTACCCTGCTAGATTTTTCATGAAAAGGAGTTACAGACTATAACCCCACCATCTCTGGGACTCTTCATAGAAATAAGCAATATAGATGATAGATGGCTAATGACCGAATACTATAATATATAAAAATCTAAAATAGTCACTGGTGTCATTTAAAGAACTTGTAAGAACTTTTACTTTTAATACTTAATGTACATTTTGCTTAAGTTCAGTGAGTACTGGACTTTACTTGTAATATTATATTGTGCTGCTGGTACTTTTGGATAAAGAGTTTCAGAAAATTTCAGTACAGTTTTAGCTCATGTGTTCTTGAACTAGACTGCCCACATAATATTGTATTCTGTACAAAGCCAGGTAGCAAAAACAAAACAATTTTTAGGGTGGTTATAGATATTTTCTGACACATGGACAAATTTTATAGCACTCCTGGTTCAATTGATGCAGCTTTTAAATGTGACATGGTTCTTGCAACACTGCCAACTTTTATAAAACAATGTTTAGCGATGTCCCCAGCCCATGAGGGATTGATGCCAGAACATAGCACTGAGATACAAATTTTGTCAACATGTGAACCTGAAAAGATCATATATGATGATTGTTACTTTAATTGAATCCAGGTCACAACAAACAGTTGCTTCAGTGAGTAACTCAGGGCTCACTGCTATAAGAAAAGCTAAATAGGAGCCAGAGGTTGCTTCTTATTCCTTATAATTCATGTTTGCAGGTTAGGAAGGGCACCAAGAGCACCACTGCACTTCCCAACTGATACTAGGCATCTGCTCAGCATTCACCTTGCACAACAGTAGCCCTTTTTTGTTTGAAGCAAGTCTTTAAAACACCAGAAATGTGTCAGAAATTATTTTTTAAGAAGATAAAGCTGATCTAAATTATGCTTTTAAGCCAGTAAAGCATCGCCCTGACACAGAGCAGCTATAGGTCTTACAGCTGACATGAAGACTTGTATACGGTAGTGCTTAGTTGCTGTGAACACACGTGTCCTGCTCCTGACCTGTTTGTCTGCTCTCTCTGTGTTGCCAGATGCTGCACTGATGTGCTCTTCCATATGGAACCACTCGGCTAAGCAAACAGACAAGAGGCTGGATCACCACAGTGGGAAGGGAACCATCCCTCTGAGTAATAATAATGAGAAGTAGGTTAACCATACATCAACTATCCCACAACACAGCCCCCCCCTTTTTTTTCCTGAGTCTGCCCTTTTCTCTCTGCTCCTTACCTGGCATCAAGTGCACTGATCTACAGAGGTAGGATTTCCACACATATCAATACATACAGTGCATTCAGAATGGATTCAGATTCAGAAGGTTTCTACACCTTGATTGGAGTCCACCTCTGGTAAATGAAACTGGTTGGGCATGATTTGGAAAGGCACATGTCTCTCTGTAAAAGGCCTCACAGCTGGCAATGCATATCAGAGCAAACACCAAGCCATGAGGCTAAAGGAACTGTCTGCAGAGCTCAGAGACAGGACTGTTGATAGACACAGAGCTGGAGAAGGCTAAAAAAAGGTTTCTGCTACACTGAAGGTTCCCAGTGGCCTCCAGTCTACTCAAATGGAAAAAGTTATAAAATAGTTTTCTACAATAAATATAATAGAACAAATTGTTAACACAGATTATCACAATGTCTGGTGTTTCTGAACACCTTTAAGCTAAACAATAAGGCAATGGATGCTACACATTCAACTTGCTATTGTTAAGAAACTGTCAGCTCTAAACAGCAAAACAGGTTGTCAGTGCCTTCCAAAATGACAAATATGACGTTATAGAAATGATTCATAGTAACTTTTAATGATCTCCTACCTTTGTAGACTCTATTTGTGCTCTGACATAACTATCTTTACCATAAGGAATACACAATTAAATCAACAACTAACATCAGGATAGCAAAACAGGCTGCAGTTACATAAGATTACAAAAAAATTATATCATGAAACACATGGTCTACATCCATCCAATAGCAGTGTGTTGGACATGACCATGTTCAAATGCTGAGGATTCATCATCTGGGAGCCATGGATGTCTGTACTAAATTTGATGCCAATCCATCAACTAGATTTAGAGATAGTGAAAAAATGAAAAAATTTGTTGCCAGTAGCACTAAAGAAAAATCACAATCTAAAGTCAGTAGGATTGATCTACCATGACTGTACAGAATTTCCTGGTAAACTATTTAATAGACGTTGCCATCCCTACTGAGAGATTCAATGCAATTGGATGGTCCCAGTTGTCAAACTCATGCACTATGCACTCATGTACCAACTCACTGACGCAAATATCAAAGGGTTTTGTGGGGGTACAATAATGTCATAGCCATTCAGACTTTAAAGGGATGCTGCTGTATTCTGATATACTCACATGATCATGCATTAGCTATATTGAGTATCTTGTAAAGGACCACAGGAGACCTGGAATCAGTCACAGCTGACACTGGGTAAGAGACGTGGACAGGTCACTCACAGGGCTGACACATAAAGACAGACCAACACACACTCACAGCCACAGGCAATTTAATCTGACCCCGAAGGTCCCCAAATGTGGGGACTTTGTGGAGCGATTAATAACTATAACTATAACTAATAACTAATAATAAAACAATACAGTAACACTGACTGAATATATGCTATGTTCCACATTAAATCAAACAGCAGAGCCTGGGCTACAAGACTATATAAACCTTCTTTACATGCTCCAAACACAACGAAAAATTACAACTAAATGAATTATTAAATATTAAAGTCCAGACACCACCAAAGTGCCAACCCACTCACCACGATTCCGGGTCTCCTGCTACTTCACTTGCACATGCAATAAACACAATATGCACCTCAAATGAAAGCAGAGACTCCACAGACTCTCTCAGCATTTGAGAGATATAAACCAAAACACAGCAACAGCAGAAATCCCATCACCAAACTATAACTGTAAAAATGTATCTTACCTTGGTCGTTTTGCCATCAAAAGCTGTATTTTACCGGTAAATCCATACTTCATTGTGTTAAGATGGATGCCTGTGTTACATTGAAATCAGTCCGGGCATCTCTGTGGAGTCTAGGACCCAAGAGAGAAATGTAACACCTCCCACGATACAAATGTATTAACGTTTCAAAAGGAAAGACACTGAATTTTGGGGTAGCAGATTCAAAACTTTCCACTTTATTATTGTTTTTGAAAGTATTGAATACCATTAGTGATAAACAGCTTTTAGGCAAGGCTGAATTTTTTTAATTTTTGCTAATTTTTGCCATCTTCATTTACTCCTCACCAGTAACACATATAATGATATCTACACATCTGAACAAATATCACAAGTGTTTCCTTCAATATGACACCAAAAGTCTTCAAATAGACCTTGTGGTTGCAGAGATATGCTCATTTCATTATTCAATTCAATTCAATTCAATTTTATTTGTATAGCGCCAAATCACAATACAAATCATCTCAAGGCACTTTACAAAAACTAAAACTAAAAACCCAACAATTCCCTTATGAGCAAGCACTTGGCGACAGTGGAGAGGAAAAAACTCCCTTTAACGGAAGAAAAAAACCTCCAGCAGAACCGGGCTCAGTTTGGGCGGCCATCTGCCTCGACCGGTTGGGGTGAGTGGATAGAGCAGAGAGAAAAGAACAGCAACAATAAACAACAAATAGACACTGCAAGTTGGTGGGGCCAGTAACTGCACATCAGCGATAAACAGCTCCAGGACCAGGGACACCTGCAGAAGGTACAGAGAGAGAGAGAGAGAGAGAGAGAGGGAGGGAGAGAGCACAAACTAGGGGAGAGAGAGAGTACAAGGTTAGTAACATTCAATGGTGGAATATACATGAGGTGGGAGAGAGGGGGGGGGGGGGGGGGTTAGGGTAGGGGAGCTCAGTGCACCGATGGTCCTCGGGCAGTCTAGGCCTATAGCAGCATAACTAACTAAGGGATGGTTCAGGGTTGCCTGAAGCCAGCCCTAACTATATGCTTTGTCAAAGAGGAAGGTTTTAAGTCTAGCCTTAAAAGTACAGAGAGTGTCTGCCTCCTGAACCCAGGCTGAGAGCTGGTTCCACAGGAGAGGAGCTTGATAGCTAAAGGCTCTGCCTCCCATTCTGCTTTTGAGAACTCTGGGAACCACAAGTAGGCCTGCACTCTGAGAGCGAAGTGGTCTATTGGGATAATATGGTACTATGAGGTCTTTAAGGTATGAAGGAGCTTGATTATGAAGGGATTTGTATGTGAGAAGAAGGATTTTAAATTCTATTCTATATTTTACAGGGAGCCAATGAAGAGAAGCCAATATAGGAGAAATATGATCTCTCTTGCTAGTTCCTGTCAGGACTCTGGCTGCGGCATTCTGGATTAATTGGAGGCTTTTTATTAAGATATTAGGACATCCAGATAGTAATGAGTTACAGTAATCTAGCCTTGAGGAAACAAATGCATGGACTAGTTTTTCTGCATCATTTTGAGACAGGATGTTCCTAATTTTGGAAATGTTGCGTAGGTGAAAGAATGCAGTTCTAGAAATTTGTTTTATGTGTGAGTTAAAGGACATGTCCTGGTCAAAAATAACTCCAAGGTTTTTTACAGTAGTGCTGGAGGCCAGGGCTATGCCATCTAGAGTAGCTATAATTTTAGAAAAGTTATTTCTGAGATTTTTAGGCCCAAATATAATGACTTCTGTTTTCTCCGAGTTTAAAAGTAAAAAGTTACTGGTCATCCAAGCCTTTATGTCAGTTAGACAGGCTTGAAGTCTGGTTAACTGGTTTGTGTTAACAGGTTTAATAGATAGATATAACTGAGTGTCATCCGCATAGCAGTGGTAATTAATAGAGTGCTTCCTAATGATATATCCTAAAGGAAGCATGTACAGGGTGAACAGAATCGGTCCTAGCACAGAACCTTGTGGAACTCCATAACTAACTTTTGTTCGTGTGGAAGGTTCATCATGGACATGAACAAACTGGAATCTGTCCGATAAATAGGATTGGAACCACTTTAACGCTGTTCCTCTGATACCAATCACATGCTCCAGTCTCTGTAATAAGATGTTGTGGTCAATGGTGTCGAATGCTGCACTAAGGTCTAGGAGGACAAGTATCGAAACAAGTCCATTATCTGAGGCTAAGAGAAGATCGTTGGTAACTTTCAACAGTGCTGTTTCTGTACTATGATGTGCTCTAAATCCTGATTGGAAATCTTCAAATAGTTCATTCCTGTGTAAGTGGTCTGATAGCTGCTTAGCAACAGCTTTTTCTAGGATTTTAGAAATAAATGGCAGGTTGGATATTGGTCTATAATTAGCCAAGACTCCTGGATCAAGACTAGGCTTTTTGAGTAAAGGTTTGATTACTGCAGTCTTAAAGGCCTGTGGTACGTAGCCTGATACTAGAGATAAATTTACCAAGTCCAATAAAGATGAGTTCATTAATGGCAGGGTGCCTTTAAGCAGTCTAGTCGGGATGGGGTCCAAGAGACACGTTGATGATTTCGATGAAGCAACTACTGATGTAAATTCAGAGAGATCTATAGGAGAGAAGCAGTCTAAACATAACTGAGGTCCTACAGATGATTCAAGAGCTACTGTAGTAAAAGATTCATTTATTGCAGGTATAGGAAGCATCTGCTGAATTTTATCTCTAATAGTTGTGATTTTATTTGTAAAGAAACTCATAAATTCATCACTGCTGAGAGCTAAGGGAACACTGGGCTCAACGGAGCTGTGACTTTTTGTCAGCCTGGCTACAGTGCTGAAAAGAAACCTGGGATTGTTCTTATTTTCCTCTATTAGTGATGAATAGTATGCAGTTCTGGCTTTACGGAGAGCTTTTTTATATGTTAGTAGACTGTTTTTCCAGGCTAGAAAAATTTCCTCTAAGTTTGTGGAACGCCACTTCCTTTCCAGCCTTCGTGTTGCCTGCTTTAAGGTACGAACATGTAAATTATACCATGGGGCTAGTCTTCTCTGAATCACTAACTTCTTTTTCAGAGGGGCTACAGAATCAAGCGTTTCACGCAGTGAGGTTACAGCGCTGTCAACAACATGATCAATTTGGTAGGGAGTAGGATTAAGGCAGCTGCCCTCCACTATGTTTATATTTGGCATAGATGCAAATAAAGATGGAATCATTTTCTTAAATTTATTAACAGCGTTGTCGGATAAACATCTGCTGTAGTGGAATTTTCTTCCAGACGCTGCATGATCCATCATTTTAAATTCGAAAGTTATTAAAGAATGATCTGACAAAACAGGATTTGGGGGAAAAATTATTAGATGTTCAATTTCGATGCCATAGGTCAGAACAAGATCAAGGGTGTGATTAAAACAGTGGGTGGGTTTATTAACGTTTTGAATGAAACCAATTGAATCTAATATAGAATTAAATGCAATGCTGAGGCTGTTATTTTCAACATCTACATGAATGTTAAAATCTCCCACTATAATGGCTTTATCTGATCTAAGCACTAAATCAGACAGGAAGTCAGGGAATTCAGTTAAAAACTCTGAGTAAGGAACAGGTGGACGGTACAAAATGACAAGTAGAACTGGTTTTTGTGTTTTCCAGTTTGGATGTGAGAGACTAAGAGTGAGGCTCTCAAATGAGTTATAATTGTTCTGAGGATGAAAGTTTAATAATAAGTTTGACTGGAAGATTGCAGCTACTCCTCCACCTCAACCTGTGCTTCGAGGAACATGATAATTTTTATGACTGAGGGGGGTTGATTCATTCAGACTGACATATTCATCCTGCTGTAACCAGGTTTCAGTAAGATAAAGTAGGTCAATTTGGTGATCAGTTATCAAATCATTTACTAACAGAGATTTAGAAGAAAGGGACCTAATATTTAATAATCCACATTTGACAGTTCTGTTTTTCTGTTCAATAAGAGGAGTGGTCTTAATTTCTATTAAGTTTTTATGAATAACTCCTCTTCTGTTAACTTCTGATTTGTTTGATTTATATGTTCGAGGGGCAGACACAGTCTCTATGTGGTTTGAAGGGGGCGGCGGCTCTAAGGAAACTGCAGAGAAGCGTTTTAGACTGAGTCTCTGCATCCCGGTCCCCACCCTGGATTGTCAGGCTTTAGGTCGGCTAAGAAACTCGGCCAAATTCCTAGAGATGAGAGCTGCACCATTCAAAGTGGGATGGATGCCATCTCTCGCTATCAGACCGGGTTTTCCCCAGAAAGTGGCCCAATTGTCTATGAAGCCCACATCGTTTGCTGGACACCACCTAGACAGCCAGCGACGGAACGATGACATGCGGCTAAACATGTCATCGCTGGTCAGATTGGGGAGGGGTCCAGAGAAAACTACGGAGTCCGACATTAATTTAGCAAAGTTACACACCGACTCGACATTAATTTTAGTGACCTCCGATTGGCGTAATCGGGTGTCATTGCTGCCGACGTGAATAACAATTTTCCCATATTTACGATTAGCCTTAGCCAGCAGCTTCAGATTTGACTCGATGTCGCCCGCTCTTGCATTATGGGTATGCAATTTTTGAGCAGAGTTCTAAAAAATAGGCCTAGTGGCCAAAAGGTAAGTCACCAGTCTTCCTAACCTGCATGTGTTTGGCCTGTAGTCTTCTTTCTTTCAGGTAACAATACCAACTACTGCTACACAGTGCTGCATTGTAGTTACAGTGAGTTTAGTACACCACTGTTTGCATCATAATGTCTCAAATGTCCACTTTACAAAAGAAAACTGAATAAAATAAGCTCAGTTCCCATGTGTCAGCAGGTCAGAGCATTGTCTCCTCTCAGCCCTTGATGAAACATAATTGTGTGTGTGTGTGTGTGTTTGTGTGTGCGTGTGTGTGTGTGTGTGTGTGTGTGTGAGAGAGAGAGAGAGAGAGACAGACACAAATTAGACTGCTTCATGTCATGACACACACACCACGGCACTCCTCACCAATGAGCCCCCTCTCCACCTATATTACAACATTTGATTTATAGCCCCTGAATACAACCATGAAGTGTTTTAATAAGACAGGGAGCTTATAAAGAGAGACATGTGATTAAGAGCAGATCCCTGATCGTCTATGGGTCAGTGAGGAGCATATAATATGGTTCTGTGGGGGTGAGGGATGATGGGACAGATATACTGAGGTACTGGAGGTAAGACATTAAGATCTTATGGACTGTTGGACACAATCCAGCCAGTGCTACGATCCTGCTCTGTGGGAGATGATATTACAAAATAGAGAAGGAATTCTCTATTTTCATCATGGCTGTACAATTAGAGTGATATTATTTATCTCCTGCTGTTATGAACAGAGACACAGAATAATGTGCAGGGTCAGTCATTTTAACTAGACCACTGAGAAATAACCAAAACTTCTCTGTGAGGCCCCTCCTCACTGAGCTGCTTAGAAACAAAGGCCATGGTGTTCTTCAGCAATCACAGCCTTATGTATGATGTGGTTCCGGCTGCACTTGCACTAATTGCGGCATTTTAGTCAAAGGGTGGAGTCTCTGGGATCTTCTGCAGGGCTACAAACACACACACACACGCACACACACACACACACAGAAAACAGCATGACTACTTTCACCATGGGTTTAGTAAACCTCTTTAAATATAAGGCTCTTGAGCTGTTTGCATTTTCTTGCGCTTAAAATACTGTAATATCTTGGGCTGACAAGTTAATTTAGCAGTTAATTCAATTTAATGATGTAGGGAGACTTAGCAATATCAATTAGATATTTCAAGTAGTGCAAACCTAGTTGAGACAACACAAAAAAAAACATCCAGTAATATGTTTAGCTGCCAAGCCTAAAAATAGTTGTTCAACTACTTTTTTTGTAAAGCTGTCAGGGTTTTCAGCAACAGTTCATCTTACTCACAATAAGTTCATTCAATACCTTAATTCAAAACTGTGTAATTCACCCACACAACTAACATTTCTGTTTTATAGTAATCACAGCGACCGTCAGAGTTTTTATATGATTTCCTAATGACTTCATATTACTCCCTGTTTGGAGACATTTCCTGTCTAGCCCTTGTTTATTTTATTTCCTGGTTAGGTTAGTTAATTTCACCTGTTTTACCTGGTCTGCTCATGTCTTTATTTCAGTTTTCCTGCTTCTGTGATCTGCTCAACCCAGTTCCATATTCACCTGTTCACTACCTGTAATCATTCAGTTTGCTTTTACACCAGCTAACCAGTATTCACTCTGTCAGATCTGCTGTTGAACATGCCCATAACTTGGCTTCTTATTCCTTGTAATTCATGTTTGCAGGTTTGGTTTTTATTAATGAACAACCAGTGTAGAATGACTTTGTCCTCTAGTATAACAGAGACACTGACAGCAACTTTTGCTTGTTTCCACTTTTCTCAGCTTTTTCCACATATTTTCCAGCTTAAAGCTTAAAGAAAACACTGAAGTATTCAGTTTCTAACCTTGTGCTTTCACTATGTCAGAACACATTCCCTCCCCAGTGTACTGCATGGACAGAGAAGTCCTACTACACAAAGGGCATTTTTTCAGAGTAATTGTTGATAGTCAGGTGGTAAGCTGGATCCCTATTATACTGTTGATGAGAAATGATTTCAAATAATTAGGAAAGTGTGAAGGTAAAAACTTACAAACTATATATTTATGAAATCACCCATGTATATTATCAACTGATAACAGTAAAATGGAAAAATGGGATTAATTATGAAAAAACTGAATATTATTGCCAGAGAACAACTTTAAAAGCTCTGTCCTAGTTTGGTTGTGCCTCACACTGTCTCACACTGTCCCTGTAGCTCAGCTGTGGAGCTGGGGAAACTATTAGCATAAGAGAGACATCCTTGCAGCTCTGTGAGCCACTGCAGTCAAGGCTCTGATTTGGAGTCGACTGAGGCGTGTGGCAAGCAGGCAAGGTCTTATCATCACCCCCACTCCCTCACTCACTCACAGTCTCTCTCTCTTTCTCTCTCTCACTGTGCAGTCCAAAGTACTGACCATCTGGGAGAGATGGAAGAGGAGGACAGGGTCCCAATCCAACTAACTCTGTCATCAAGGCAATGCATTTCCCCCAGTTGTGTCTGTGCAAAATACAGACAAAGGATTAGGGAGAGGAGCAGACATAGAGAGCAAGTGAGAGCTTGTCCTCGCTCCGACTAGTGTCTGCTTACTGCAGCCTCCCCAGGTTCTGCATTGCCTCATCCTATATGAGCTCAAAATGGGCTGGGACCCATGTGTCAGGGGTCGCACTGTGGGGACTGGGTTTGGCTTGAAAGCCTGGGAAACATGTAGATATTTGGCCATATATACTGTAGCTGCCAAAAGCAAATCCTGAATGCATGCACGCTTGTGCACAAACACGGAAATAGATATACACAGACATTTAAAACATATGGCTAAGTAAGTGGGTGTAAAACTGTGAAAAAGTTGTAGGTAAACAGGTTAGGAGCATCATGGTTGCACTGAGGGAAATATCCCCCTACAGGCTCCCATCCCCCTGTTGTCCTTCCACCACACACCTCACAAATCATTGCAGCTTCTCACCAAAGTTCACATTCCTCAAGATTCAACTTCATGAGAAACATATGGCTGACATGACTCACATTATTTCTGATTGAATATTGGCGAAAAGTATCCATAATAAACATTTTGAGTATTAGATATGAATTTATCAGATGGTGTACAGTGAAAGTAGTGCCCCACCACAGGTGTACTGGTAAACATTTACAATTTCTACATTACAGTACAATACGTTACATTACAGTCAACCAATGATGGCAAGATAAGTGCATACATCACATTAAAGAGCTTTTTTCTTCATATATTCCATTAACCTGAGTAATACATCAAACAGTCCTCTGTCTCTCACAATCAATCAACAGTTTTTTTAGATATTACATTACAAAGAACTATTGCCACAGAGTATAAAGCACATGCACATCTTAGAAAATAGAATTACTAAAACACAACCAACACAGCTACTTCCCCCCCGGTAGGTTCATTAAGAAAGCCCAGAAAGGTATGGTGCAAGGCTTATCCATGAAAACCACCTGTTGTGACGCAGTTATATTTTAACCTGGTAAAATATGCCATATCAACTGGGGGATGTTTTGTCCTTGGGGGCATTAATTTAGGTTTGTTTTGTCTTCACACAACCTGGACAGACTATGTATTGTCTGAAAGCTTGAAGTCCCCACATTTTATTGATTCTTCTAAACAAAGCTCATTTGCGGTGTCACCATCAAAAAGCTTGACACAGAATTGGTTGATTCTGGTCTAAAAGAGGGTGGTAAATTAACAAACTAATTGCACTAGTGTATGTATCTGCATGTACAAGTCTATACTGAATATAATATAATATAATATAATATAATATAATATAATATAATATAATATAATATAATATAATATAATATAATATAATAATCTATGCATGTATTGAAATTAAGGAGCTGCAAACAACTGTTAGACTGTTAGCATATTTATATATATATATATATAAACATAATTCAACTTTAGCTTTATTAAATAGTGACGTGAAGTGAAGTTATTTTTTAATACTTAACATTATGAGTCAGTACTTGGAGTTGACTCAGCAGTAGCTTCTAGTTGTAGTTTCCTTGACTTCAAAGGTGAGAACTTACGCTTTGACTTGTCAGATATGAATCACAGAGATTAAATCGTGTCAGGGGATGAGGATACAGTTTGGCCTGTGGGGATGTGGCTGAAGAGTCATTACATGAAGAAGAGAGTGGCGTGTAAGTGATGGCATGTCATTGGGTTATTGAACACACTCCAAGTTACACCATCCCATAATCAGCTACGGATGCAGATGAAAGGACCAAGACAGTGACAGCACAGCAGAAAAAAATGGATAGAAAGAAAAACCAGACAAGAAAAAAATACTGCTGCAGCAAACATTGGCGGAGGATAATTATAGGGCAGGATTTTGTCATTACTCAATTCCTGTGATATCCCTGAGAAGATCCAGCTAGCCTGCTCTATAATCTTAAGACAGTGCGGAGGAAGAAGAGTGCAGGAAATGGGTGCATCAAGAAAAGAGTTTACAAATCGTTAGGAAGTCATGAGGATTTCAGGAGGGTTTTTCGGCTCTTATTTTGTTCTGCATATTTTTATTGTCACCTATATCCCCATTAGAAATACAGCCTAGACATTCAGCCTCTTAGAAAGAAGACACTTGTTGCCTTCACATACAAAAGAGAATACAAGGGTTCATTTAAGACCACATATTAATGAATGATACAAACCAAAAACATGTTCAGTGCATGAGTCATTTTGCTCAAGGGAGCATGGGCATTTTATAAAGCGTCCTGTAAACCTGGGGCATCTAAATTATACCTTTGATTATTAATTGCCCAAAAAGAAGGTACCTATTACTGGAACTATGTCATCCTGCTGCTGGCCAGTTACTCAGAACAGTGAAGCACAGGAAACTACTCTTGCAAATGACACAGAAGGCAGGAAGAGTGTGAAGCATGTAGGGAAACTTTGAACAGCCTGCAGTCATGCAGACTAGGGTCAGGTTGAGACATAAGAACATTACTGTTACTGTTGAGTCTCTATTATCAAAATTAAAGTGGACAACATCTATTACAAACACAGATACTGCTGTCACAATCATACTCTCACATCAACTGCTACTACTGCCATCACTGCTGCTACCTCAAATTAATTGACGAGGCAGAAAATTACAGGATAATTCCTCCTTGTTACAGTTTGGGTCACATTTTAGTAGTTGTGGTTCTAATTTTTGTTTGCTATGAAACTATAGCAACTAAATTCCTGCTGAAACCTTGGAGCATCAAGTGCAACGGCAAGAAAAATGAGTGGTCACATAAAGAAGGAAGTCGTAAATAAGCATCTCAACCAGTTCATTTGGGACTATACAGTCTGTTATTTTCACTAGCTGTACTGATATAAATAATAATAGATAACCTACACCCGTCAGTATAAAATAATACAATTCAGCAGCAGCACAAACTACGTTGACTCCAACGATCATACAATTGAACTGACGCCTTTCTAAAACATTTTTTGACTTTTAACCAGTTTTATTTTCCAAATTAGTCTTAAAAATGACTGCACTGCATCACATCACAACACAATATTTCACTGCACATTTTTGTAAATGTGACAAATATAAAATCATTGACTTTTTGTTGTTAGTAATAAATCAGGTAAAATGCATGTGCACAAAGCTATAGATGGTCATGGCGTGCCCCGGTAACATAACAGCATATAACCACAATGTCCATGGTTTGAATGCGAACGGGGATGTTTATTGCATGTTCTCCTCCCCCCAGGCCCCTTATGTTTTCCTATATGTCCCCTATGTGTTTTCTGTATTTCCCTCTGTCTTTATAAGTCAAATGAAGGCAGAAGGCATAAAAAATAATCTTAAAAATGTTTTGTCATTTACCACCACTCTCCTGAGGGGTTGTCTTAAACTGGTCTGACTGCTCATGTATAAAATAGATATAAAAGAAAAAACAACCCAGATTCTAATCAACTGGAGTCTGACTGTTCATTTTGTTTTTGAAGCTTCTTGTACAAAGTAATCTAACTTAAAGGCATCGACATTAAAGAAGCTGAGTGTTCAGGGTTTTATTCAACAATTCCATGGGAAACTGACACAGTATATTTTCTTTACAAAAGAAGGCTCTTACTTCAGTCGAGCCCTGGTGCATTTTGTATGAAAGGGAGTGAACAAACAGAGAAAGCAAGTGACATCAAACAGCACCTCCACTAGTGACAGCATCTTATATAAATCTGCTAGTTTGATCCAAAAGTTTTCTGCCTCAGTCAATTAATTAGCACTTTCCCTGAGTAGCTGCATCCGCTCTGTCTGCTGGAGATTTATGCCTGAAAGAAGGAAAGACAGAGAAAGAAAGCACTCCTCTCATTTCAACCTCTCATTTTTCTTCCTTCCTTTCCTCTTCTTCCTCTCAGGCCCAGACCAAACTTCTCTGCCCTTCTACTACCTCCCATAACAGCACTGATCTACGAAAACATACAAACATGACACTGAGCCTATGATAAACACCAGGTCTGTATTTGGGGAGGAGAGGAAACTAACTCCAGTTCAGGATGTGACCACTACCTCTGCCCAGATCAATCATACTCCAGCAGACCTGCACATGGGGGCAACCATATCAGCACACACACACACACACACACACACACAAACAAAAGCTCTGGTGTACAGGTCTCTGTGCAGAGCAATACACACATGGGCACAGCAGACAGAAAGTTAACAAGTCACCCAGGCAGGCGGGTAAAGAATGAACCCGCTGCAACTGGATTCCAGGGCCACGGTGCTGGGTTTACACTTTCAACTCCCCCTTCTTTATCTCCCAGATTAGCTTGATAAGAGAATTATGAAGCCAGACGGACATCTAAAGCTTCCTGGGGGGTCAACAGCGTGATGAGAGACAGCCCAGTAGGGGAGACCACCGCCTCTGAAATGCTTAACCCTCCCACAGCATACACATGCACACACACGTGTGCTCATATGCACAGACCCCCACCCTGAGGCTTTACTTATTCCTTCCTCTATCATCCCTTCTCCCCTTTATCAGAAAGAGAAGGCGCAGGAAACAAAAGAGGAGAGAAGTAGAGAAAGGGGGTGAGTACAGATAGCGTTGCTTCCTTCCTAAGATTTCCAGGTTTTGTGACCCTTCCCGAAGGACAAAGAGCTTCTCAAAATTCAGGAGAAAGAGTGGAAAACTGAAAGTTTCTCTGCAAGTTGCAGGATGTAACAGATGATAAATTATGGAGGTCACCTGGTCACAGGAGCAACTCAGCACTGTGCAGGTAGAAACATCTGTGTATGGAATGTCCATGAAATGTCTGCAACACTGGGAATAAAATATCCTTGTACTTCAGAATTTGCAATGTGTAGTATTTTAGGACAATGCAAAACATCATTTACCTATACAAAGCTTTTCATTGGCCAGTATATCAAAGTGTAGATGTCACAGTATCAAGAAGAGTTATTGATTGAAGGAAAATCTATCTGAAAGTTAAGTTAAAAATTGATAGCAATAATTTACAGTGTTTGTAAACTATGTGGTTTCTAGTTAATGCCTAAAACATGCAAATCCATGTACAAATCTAATACAGAGTAACTACATTTATTGAAGAAATACTGGTGTTCCTCTTCAAAATGCTTTGCAAGCGGTTTCCAACCTGTTTCGCCCTGTAGCCACTTACAATGAGGCAGTGTCTGCATTTGGCCTCTTAGCATGTCCCTATATGTTTTCAGAGTAGTTCTAGTGAAGAGTGATGTTTTTCTGCCCACTGTTTGTCTTTTGAATTTTTATTTTCC
Organism: Mastacembelus armatus; assembly: GCF_900324485.2. Lineage (NCBI taxonomy): Eukaryota > Metazoa > Chordata > Actinopteri > Synbranchiformes > Mastacembelidae > Mastacembelus > Mastacembelus armatus. The sequence continues at coordinate 7,279,357 of NC_046648.1, forward strand.
AGGCCTTAAAATGTTAAAGTGTCCAGTTTTTACAATACAGGTGCAAATATTAAATAGATGTCAGAAAAAAGAGACTATTTTGTGTGGTAAGTCCTGTAACCCATCACATTTATTTTGTGACACTGTTAGAGGGGTCAGAGACAACTGCTATAGAACCACAAGAACCAAAAGCCACATGGTCTTCGGCCTTGTCCTGTATGACTGTATGCTCTCTGGAAATAGGCTTTCACTACCATCTCTTGCAGTGGTCACTGTTGGCTTTAGGGAATCTGTGCCTTCGCCTTTAACACAACCTCTGTTGGGTGAACACCTGCAGAATGCCAGAACCTAAGAAGCTTTAAATGAACTACGAGCAGTACCCCACCCATACCCCAACCCTCTCCATATTTTCCCCACAACTCAAAACCGGCAAGTCTCGGCATTCGTCCATACCATGATTCATCCTCCAGCTCTGTCATCTGTGACTGATGACGCGCCCTGCTGCCCAGGGCATAATTAAATCTCTAACAGAGACTGCAGCTGCACAGGCACCTTCACCGGCAGATTCTCTGCTTTGGTATCATCTTCACCTATCAAATGGGTACAGATGCACCATGGACCACGGACCCCTCAACTCCAACCTTCTTCACACTTGTGCCCTCAGCCCTGGCTCAAACCAGCTGCCTTCTCATGCCATGTAAATTTAATCCAAAAACACTTCCTATAGCAGCCTGTTAATGTCAGAGTAGATTTCCTCTGCATTCGCCATGACCCAGAAAAGAGCACCACCCTGCCACTTTGCCAGGAACCTTCCTCGGTTTAGTGTTTCCCAACAAACGGCAAATATGCTTCAAAACCAATAAACCCAACCCTGATATTTATTAGGCTGTTATTCAAGTATTCCCTCCATGCTCGGCCAAATGGAAACGCACATGCATTCATGTGTCCAAATGTATGCACACACTTGCACATACAGGCTGTCACACACCTTTCGCCAGCCGCAGACATATTAGTAATTCTAATGAGGAGCAGAAGATTAAAGAGTCACGTTGTCTTGGGTGTTACAGTACACGTCTAGCCCTGCTGTGAGGAACTTTGAGGTCAAAGAGAGGAACACGGAGAGGGGAAATTGAGAACATTTCTTGATTAAAGGCCTCTGGAACATATAACCTTTGACTGCACACAGACTCTGCAGAACTCTGACTGCATATGCTGTCTGCCTTCAGTGTGTTAGGGACCTCCGATAGCACCTGGAAAGAAATGAGGATGGGGGGAGGGGATACATCTGACGTTGCCTACTCACACATCTGGGGGGCAAACTGATAAAAGCAGCAGCCTGCTTGGCAGCTGTAGTTATTCTTTGGCTCATATGACTCTGTAGAATGACACTGATGTGTAAAGACCACTCTGCATGGAAATAATAGGCACACATTGAACATTACTGTTCCTGCTTTACTTCCTTGTTGATGCTTTGATAAATATTCAGAGGAGTACATCATCACTGCACCTGCATCAAAAATACACTGACAAGTTAAACCACTGAATTTTGACTTTGCTTTAGGGTAACTGAAGTGTTAAAAAGACATTTCAAACTTTATGATGTGCATCTCCACCTTTTCCTTTCAGTGTGTCAAATGATTTTTTCCTCCTTTCCCGTGGTATCACAGTCCCCTCACTTCCATCTAGTTTGCCTGTTAGCACTGTCATCAGTCTCTCAGTGAAAATCTTTTTCTGCTGGTGTCCTCAGCGGCCAGTGTGTTTACTAACCTCCTACAACTTAGAGAAGGTTGTTAAGTAGGGCTGGGAAGCAGAATCACAGCTAAGAACAGCTTCAGTCGGACCTGACTGGCTCAGTCAAAGCAATAGTCTCGGTTTTCAGATCTCCAAACCCGGATGATAAATAGCATTTAAAGGAGACAGTAAAACACAAGCATTGCATTAAATCATCAGTTAAAGTTAATTACAAAATATATGGGGGTTTGATTGAATGGGTCTCCAAGGAGTGATCAAGAAGAGAAGCTGCAGGCAGGCAGTAGACAGTCGTCCGATGAGCGGCACTGACTCACACACATTCTTGAACTGGGACCTGGTCTGTGTAAAGGACTTCTGTGAGTGGGGATGATTCATCTTGGGCTGCCATAAAAGCAAAAGCCATGAGCGAATGTTGGTCACCACTATACAAAGTTTCTCTTGATGAGGAACCTGGAAACATCCAGTTCATTTGAAGTCATGTTGTTTAATTTTTAAAGGCTGTAATGTGAATTAGAAGAACAACTTTCTACATTTGCTCCTAAGGATCAGTGAACAAAATGGCTTTACCTACTACATCCACAACACCCCTGTCCAATCAAGTCACATTATTCACTACACACCTAACACATTATATCAGGTTTTTGAAGGCAACTAAAAGACTTGGTGAGGCTTAGAATAAAAATGACCTGAAAGGCAAGTACGACTCTGACCTTTACTCCATACAGAGCACACAGTGTCTGCCTGTGAACAATGGAAATCAACTTCAGTCAGGTGGTTAGGAATCACTGCATCTGCTTGAGATGACATTTGCATGAAGATGAATTTTTTCAACATCCCCAAATTGCAACACTGGTTGACTTTCCAGTCTTTTACTTTGTGAACACAACATATTTTTTATCCAGTTGCATTTAATTTTGTAAATGTTAAAGAACCTTTATAAAACCCTTTGTAAAATATTACCTCCTGCCCCTTTAAGGTTCATCGTTAATGTAAATTTATGCCACATGAAATTTAATACAATATAGTTTACTTTTTGGAAGATGAATCAAATGTAAGAAATCTTTCATTTTGTAACATGAATGCCAATCAGTTGAGTCAGAATGATAGTTGAGTCTCACAATGTCTTCAATAAAGCTCATAACCCCATGTCAAGCAAAATGATTATCTACTAAAAGTCATCCAGTCTAATCCATATGTTAACTGATATAGGGGTTTGTATGTATACTTTGAGTGCTCATGCCTGTGTGTATGTGTGTATATGCGTGTGTGAGTGTGAGTGTGAGTGTGAGTGTGTGTGAGTGTGTGTATTTAGAGGGATCTGTTACATTTCAGACTGAGGCCTTTGTTACTGTTTCTGAGTGTTGGGGTGCAGCCGTGCATGCAACAAGTCTGTGTTGCTTTATAAATTTCAATAAGTCTGTTTTTTGGCCTCTTATAACTTAGCAGCAACTCACCAACACAATCAAACTTTCCCGAACACACACACACACACACACACACACACACACACACAAAACACTTATATATTCCTTTTCAGGCCAAATGATTTAAGCCAGTTCCTCATTCAACCAGCAGGCGCCATGTGTTTTTCATGATGCTGTGATTGTCCCTTTTCATGAGATCTTCATGTTTTATTTCAGAGTAAAATGGACAGAAGGTCTAATCTCCCTGTATCATGTTATAAACTACAAATCACACTGAGGAAAAATGCTTGAAAAAAAGACTACAAGGTAGAGGGAGCAGGGCCGGTGGTGGTGTAAAAATCTTCATGGGGTTTGCAGGGAAGGAAACTCTTATGCCGAGGAACAAGAAGCACATGTAGCGAACAAGCTACCAGGAAATTGGTATAGTCTTGTATGATTTTATAGGGATCTTGGGCATGCCCTTCACATTAATTAGGATGTGGAGTGCAGAGGTATTTTTTACAGGAAACTAAGTATGGAACCCCTGCTGTCTGCCTCAGGGCTCCAGCTCCTGAGTCCAAAAAAATAAAAAAGAGAGGACTCTGTAACCACAGTAAGCAGGATAATGCAGGTCATATGCACACAAACACGCTGACACACACCAAGAGGCAGGAACACACACACACACACACACACACACACACACACACACACACAAAAATACTGTACACATGCATGAGGGAACTATTATTTACTAAGGAAATCAATTGGAGGTTTGAATGACCAGTGCAGGTACTTTGTTCATCTGGAGTAACAAGTTAATATTTTTTTTTTCCTGAAGAGTTTTTTTCACTTTTACTTTGGAGTGTGGTTTGCTGATGACTCCTTGTGGGGGACTACTCAGATACTTCACATTACAGGGACTCATCGTCTATTTGGGGAGAAAAACATGATCCCCAAAAAGCCAAACTTGTTTTGGAAAGCTGAAACACTTACATTCTTACCTGTTTCCCGCCCTAGGCCTCTTTTCCTTTAGTGCAGCGTGACTATGTGTATGTGAGTTCATGTTGACTACCCATTTGCAAACCTGCTCTCCTCTCTGCCCACCCAAGTAGTTCTTCAGACGATCACAGTGGTAGCTCCATCCATCGTCTACTTAAATCTGGCACTGGTGAAATGACTGTGTTCAGTCTCCACCTTAAACGGATTCAAAATGTAACTCCAAAACATGCCATCACACCATCGTTCTGTGTAGGGATGGGTGTGCATATGTGCACTGTAAACTTTGAATCTAGTCATTTTTCTGTAATTGTTCCTGTACACTGGGAGCATTATTGTTTGTAATTTAATCACACTCATATCAGCCACTCTGTTTTGTGTTCGGTGTTCCACAGCTGGATCAGAGCAGTATTATTTGCCAACGCAAATCTAACTAAAATCTATCTAAATTACCTACTTCTGTGGCAACACTTTATGCAATGACTTTGCCACATGCATTTGATAACTTTATCGTTATCATTATTTCTGTTTCAGGAAGTAGATCTGATTTCTGGAAAATTCTTGAAAAAAGTTCATTCCTACTTTAAACCTATATGGTGAAGTTGTGAGTTGACTGCCAAGAGAGGAAATCGGAAAAAATATATATCTGCTAGTCAGAGCTTATTTTTTTGCTTATTTTCTCCTCATAATCTTTGCTAATCTACAGCAACGTCAATCACTTTTTGGCTGCAAGCGTCACAACCGGATGACATATGCAGCTGGAGGCAAGTGACGCAAATAAGACACCAGTTTCTTTGAAAGGGTCACAAGTTGAACTATCACAGGGTAAGATGCGCTGGCAGAGATGAAGGCTCGCATTTGATAACAAACCCAACGTTTCCTGCAATATATATATTCAGCATTGCTTTTATTCCAGATCCTTCGCAGCCCCACACATAGGGTAGCTCTGCCTTTGAAGAAGAGAAAGAACCCTCAGTGTGTGTGTAGCACAGTGTCCAGGACAGGCTGTATCTAAATGTCCCAATGTGTGTTTACACAATCTAATGCACAAGTTCAAAGGTGAAGGGGAAAAGGGCTTTTAATGTTTCCGGGTTTATTTATTCAGCCTAGTGTCTGGCTAAGAACTAATTCCTGCCTGGGCCCACCCCTTGCTCACTCACTCCCCCCATCCTACCCACCCGCCTCAGCTTAGGCCCTCCTACACGGGTTCCCACCTCAAATGACATTGCAAAGCCTGCGATATGATTGGTGAAGAGCACAATGTGGTCTGTGTGGAAAACAAAAGAAAGGAGCTGCAACTTCTTTCCACATGTTTTCTGAGGCAGCTTAAGTACTCACAGTAGTATATAAGGGCAATAAATCAGCAAACAGCCAACCACAACAGTCCCGCTCATTTCTGTCCAGGGGCAGGGGGGCTCTGTTATCGATTTCAAATAGCTCATGTAATTTTCTCTACAAGCAGAGATCACGAGGTTTAATAATCAGTTGTAGTTGTTTCATTTCGAAAAGTGAAGTGAAATCTAAATTATGTATGGAACCTTGTGCATCTGTATTGCATATGCATAAAGAAAACTAAATCTGGGTTCTCATTCTAAGCAGATGTTCGTAGTAGTAGCACACACCGACACACACACACCGACACACACACACACACACACACACACACACACACACACACACTAACTATAAAAATTGTTTTAGGTAGGCAGACACTGTATGCCAAACTTTAACTGTTGTTCCTTTGAGCACAGTCAATCATAAACAGTTGAGCCATTTTATGTGGGCAGCTTGTTGTTAGTGGATAGTGTTGGCACTCCATCCAGAGACTTATAAAATTGACATGTCTGTAAATTCATGCATTTATTGAGACAAATTAATAGCTGCAATGCCTTTCTCTGTTATTTCATTCTGCACTTTTCACTGCATTCTAAACCAGTTGGGCGTTTTTGGACAAAACTCGCTGTCTAAGGAAGCGCGTTTTTCTTTCTTACTTGTTTTTTTTTTTTTAAAAGAGGCAAGGTTCAAAATCATTTAGTAGAGGGTTGCGGCCAGACTAAACAGAAAACAGAAAAGTTTACTGTGCACAGATGCACTCAAGTTCAGTTTGAGTCCAGGAACTCAATCCAAAGAGTCATGGCTGACTGTATATTATGGCTGTCAGGGGGCTCTCATCTTCAGACAAGGACAAATCATTACATTATGCAATGGAGAGAATATTTTCGAGGGGACAGTTTGAAATTCTCTGCTGGTGCTTAAAGTGTGGAGCCGCAATGTGTTGTCTGTGTGGATTTCCTGCAGGTGATCTGGTTTCTTCCCACAGTCCAGAGACATGCAACTCGAAAAACTCGGCTTTTCATGTAGTCTATATCAACAATTTTGTTCTGAAAGTATTTTTGGCAGCACTTGATTTCCTAAATCACAAATAAATGTGGATTTCTTTGTTCCCTTCTGTTACAGAAAAAAAACATAAAACCATGAAAATAACATAGAACAAATGTGACAGGAGAGAAAAGAAAAACAATTATCAATAAAAATCATAAATTCTGTTATTGTGGTTTTATAACAGTTTATCTTAGAAGTCTAGCAGAAGAAATATTTCTGCATCTGTTGTTTGTTTTCTGGTCAACTCAGTATTGTTACTTTAATGAAGCTAGTGTCAAAACAGGTTAAGTCTGTTTGGTTTATTCAGCTGTATAAGAACACAACTCTGACTGAGACCTCTTTCAAAATCTTTGTGATCCACTGGTGATCCCACTCTGCGAAAGGAAATGCTACAGTGATACAACTTAAATGTGCCCTGGATTGTGGGTTTAACCAGGAACAAAGTCCTTTCACATCCCAAATTGCTGGACAGTGAAGGAAGGAATTGCTGGTATGTGTCTTTTGATGATGAGTTATGGTTCTTTGGTAACTTCGCTGTGTTAGATGGATTGAAATGGTGCTTTATGGAATTCACCCTCCCCGGTTAAAACCAAAGCAAATAGGCTGCAGGCCTACGAACAAAGTAACTTTGCTTTTCCAATCTCATTTTCTCAATTTCACCCTCACTCACCCCCCCCTCCCCGCGCTAATGAGATGTGCCAGTCACAGGACACCCTGTTGGCTGCAGAACGCATTGCCTCTGTGGGACAGATGAGGTGCAGGCTTTTGCCGGGCGGCCTGGCTGGAAATCAGGAATGCCCTCCTTCTCCACCTCCTCATCCTTTGCCACCTCCTCCTCCTCTTCCTCCTTCTACTCCTCCTCCTCCTTCCTTTCCTAATGGCTCATACCAAACTCACCAGGAGATCTGTGACCGCACCGTCCTCAAACTATGAGAAGACCAGCTTCCCTAGAGGTGGAAGATTATGAGCACAAATGCTTTGCATCTGTGTGTTTTATATCTGTGCATGCCAGTCTGCTGTTCCTACGTAAGCTGAATGTAACAAGAGGCAGTCTCATGTCCGCAGCGCAGAGGTTAAGGCTTTGAGTGGGGAGCATCAGTGTCTTCGCAGCAAGCAGGAAAAAGACAAGATACTCAAAGAGTTTATTCATATTTCATCACAGCTGAAGATTTAATTCATAAACTATTGATTACAGCCACTGGGGAGGCACTAGTGCTGTATAAATACATCCAATCCATCAAGACACAGTCTTGTTAAAAGGTTTTATTATAAAATGCTGAAAAGATGTTCCACTACTGTTCTGGTATTTTTATTATTTCATTTTTATGAGAGCAGCATTTCTTCCTCCCTTTCCATTTAGTTTCTTTGCCTGGCCTTCACCACTTTACATTCTCTTTACTGCCCCTTCTCTGGAGTTCAGCTGGAAGTGCTCTGTTTTCTCCACAAGAATTTTATGACTCTCTAACAGAGTGTTGAAACACAAAACACTTCAGCAGCGCTGGAAAAGATGGCAGGACGGGACTGACAAACAGGGACACAAAGCCTTGGAGGAATGAGGCGGAGCAAGACAGAGACAGACAGGAAGAGAGTGTGTGTGTGTGTATGTGTGTGTGCTCAGCCAACATATTTCATCATGATGACCAAGTTTTTTTTTTTTATTGTTTTTTAAAACCATTTCCAATTCCAGCAGAAAGTGTCTATTTAGCTTCCATGGGACATATAGTATTAAATGTACCTGCTCTGCCCAGTTCTGCTCCGATTTGACGGTGATGAGCTGCATCTCACGTGTTTAGTGGTTCACAGAAGCTCTGCAGCATCTGCTAAATGTCTGTCTGAGGGTGGATATGCATTTCTACGACCAGTAAGTGCATAAGTGACAGGAGTGGATGGAATTGTTTGCCTGAGATTAATCAGATTCAGTGCAATACCCTGCAATACCCTGCAATACCCTGCAAACCATGGATCTTAAATCATACTTACATTACAAACCCCTCTGAAGTAGACAAAGAGGTCATTTGCAAAATCATCTGGATCCGGTGGCAAAGCAGGCCAAGCAACGAGTATGTTCCCATCCAACCCCCCACCCCCACCCCTCCAAACTCTCTCCACCCAACCCCCTTTCCCCTCCAACCACCACCCTCGTCTGTTTATCATAGGATCTCCAACACACAATCAGACATGAAAGGATGAGAGCTTGCAAGAGCCTTTTTAGATTTTGTGGAAATGTGACATATCTGGAAACATTTAGCCTGTCATAGCTGCTGCTGCTCTTCAAAGAGAGCCGAGAGGAATAGATTAATGTTGCTTCTGTAACAAACTTTCTTCCTGCCTGTCCTCCTTTCCTACTAAACACACTGGCTCCCTATATCTACTGTACACATACACACAGATTACTGACTGTATAGTAATAAGGCAGCAAATCATTTTAAGTTGTCTATATGCATGTGTATCAACATTGTGCTGGTCGTGATTTCAGACTGATAATGCATTTGTGCTTAATTTCATATCACAAAATGCTTGTTTCTGTATCCTATTATGTAATCTTGATTTAAACTAATCTATATGACTTTGAGTTATGCTGACTAAATAGGAAAAGCATGTGAACACATACCATACAGTTCATCAGCCACATAAACGTTCCTTTAATCATTAACCTATAACTCAATCCCCTCCCTGTCAGCGTACTGGAGATAAGATTAACCATTCAAATGCCATGGCAGGATTTCCCTCATATCCTATCTTTAATATATACATTTGACTGAAATATACAAAAGGATACATCAGCTGTTCTATAAAGCTGGGACACATGGAAGAAACAGGGCTTAAAAAAGTAAATTGTGAAAATAGGTGCATCTAAGATGGTTTGAATTTTAGGTGTGCAGGCAGAACACAAGGCAAATTGTAAATGCATCCAAAGTCAATGTAAGGGAAGAGAATTCACCAAAAGCTGAACAAACTGAGGTAAACATGGACCGGCACAGGTTTAAAATATTTGAAGTCTTGCAGTAAAGTAGTGTTGATAATGTGAGGGGAGCGTTCACTTAACTTTCAGTCTGAACACACCTTTTGTCATATTGTCAAACATGCTGATCTTCATCAGTAAAGTCTTTGGAGTACTCTGTGTGCAGTGACCACTTTGACCTTGTGGCTAAAGCTGGGCTAGTCAGACAAGCCACTCATCAATCTGGAGTTTCTTTAAATGTGTCTTAAGATCCCTCACTTACATTCCAGTGATCAGTAAAAATCACATTCGGTTGAACACATACTGCTTTTCTCATTGTGTTAATGATGTAGCTGAAATGCACGAACATTTACATTTACAAACATACAAACACAAACATGTCTACAAAAATCCACATTTACATTAAGTTTACAAACTGGATCTTGTTGACATTGTCAGTCTGGCAGATTGAATCTCAGTGAATCACATTTGTGTTGAATTATCACATGACAATCCGACTATAGGTCTGCAATCCTCGAGGAGCTCGAGGAATTCGATTACAAAAAAATTGTAAAATTTGTTGAATTACTATCACTCGTGTTATCGGACCAGTTTGGCCTAGGGATCATTGTTCCACACGGACCATCATCACTGTCGCACAATACGTTTCCGTATCAAAAGTTGGCGGTATTGCAAAAACTGTCCGCGAAACCGTCTGTAAAAGGCAAAAAATGTCCAACGTGTGGGATCATTTCAAACGTAAAAAAGATGACAGCACGGTACAATGCGTGTATTGGAAAGTAGAAGTGACGAACCACAACAGCACTTCGTCAATGCTTCAACACTGAACAGGAAGCAGCCAGTTGTGAACCAGACCGGCTCACCCAGAGGAGCCGACACAAGGTAACGTCATTTCAAGGTAACGTGATATCTGTAATGTATTACACAATAATATTATTGTTTAAAAACACAAAAGTCTCATTTATCTGATTACTTGAGTAATCGTTAAAATATTCGGTAGAATAGTCGACTCCAAAAATTATCGAATAAATTCAACAGAAATGTGATTTCATGTTTTAGGATACAAGGGAGAAGGAACATTATTTTGCTAATGGTATTTCTAGACATTTTAGTGTGTCCTCTGAGGAAGGCTGATTGGTGCCCATAGGTGTGAATGTAAGTGTGACTGTTTGTGTGTATGTGTCAGCCCTGTGATGGACTGGTGACCTGTCCAGGGTGTAGTCCGCCTTTTGTCCAGTGTGAGCTGGACTCCAGCCCATGTCGACCCTAAAATATGATAGATGGATGGATGGATGGATGGACCTAACAACCAGTAGGTACACATTGAATTTAGGCTGGTTCACTCAAAAATGTGAGTTAAATGAATATGAATTGAATATCTAGTCCAACTGTATATTTGAAAATGTTAAACCAACTGAGATAAGTTATCTGAACCTGAGAGAAATAAAAAATCAATAATCTTTTCAATTTACATTTGACATGAAGAACTTACAGCTGCAGCCGCTCCTGCAGGACCTACATTGTACCACAAAGTCAACATGCAAGGCTGGTCTCGATAAACTTGTTAAGTTATAAATGTATGAGGCTAGGGACTGAAATTGATACTAACCTTAATCATGTAGGACTGTTTTCATTAAGAAACAACCATTCAAGTTGCCATATGTACTTTTTTTCAAACTGCAAAAAAGAAGTCTCTCTGGAGAGTTTTAACTTTCAAACAATGCATGCTGGGAGGTCTGCTAATATACAAATCACATGTGTTTAGAAACTTTATTTAATGAGTTGAGTGAACTCTCAGCAGTGCATTTATTCAAGTCATTACTTAAAGTTAGGAAAGTTGGACTCTGCTGAACCTATAAGGTCTGAAGTGGTCTGAAAATGAACAGGTAATTTTATGTTGAATTGAATGAATAAATGTGGAATTTACATTGGGTTAATGAGAAAACAGTTGATTTCAGTACATTTTGGGGGGTTTATAGTGTACATACTTATTTTTTTAACAAGGAGGCTGATGGTGAGTGAGAGGTCAGATGAAAAGTGACTCTAGAGTACATCAGATAGTAGAAACAAACTGGGGGTGGGGTGCTTCTGCTAATATAGACAGACTATAAGAAAGACGAGAAAGAGAGACAAAAGTAGAGAGACAGACAGGGTCAGACAGAGAGAAAGGAATGCTGTTTACTCATTGCACTCATCCATAAGAGGGCTCCATCTCAACACGCAGTCAGCCGGACGTTGCCTTGAATTCAGCACCACATCCAGCCAACAACCCCCCCAACCACCCAACTCTAAACTGCCACCACTTTACCAACACAAAAAGATGCAGCACGGCACTTTCCTTTTCAGCCTGGCCTGCAACCCCACCCCACCCCTCCACACCCTACCCTACCCAACACACACACACACACACACACCCCTGGCCTCCCCCTTTCCCACCTTTGTATCAGTTGAAAGGCATATGGTTACTGCCATCCGATTCCCCCCAGCTGAAAGTGCCTTTCACTTTACCGCAGTTCACAAAGAGGTCAGACTACAGCAAACAGAAATATTGTGTGAGAGCTCAGTTTTTTTGTGCCTGACCTAAAAGATGTGAGAGGCACGAGAATAGCAGGGGGAGAGAGAGTCCCTGATAAAGTTACATCTGGTCAAACAAACCTCACTCCATTCCTCATGCCACAGCAGGGGAATTTATGTTGTAGTGAATAAACAGTGGTATTTGAGAGAATTGACAGGAACTAACCTCGGACATGGTCAGCCGTACATCACTCATTCAGCTCCGCATCCATGCACTGAGTTTTCAAGCCAGGTTGGATTTCCTAATGTAACTCAAACAGCTGCAGTAGAAACTTGCTGTTTGGAGCCACAATGGTGGGATTTTCAAGAATGAGAAGGCAAGAGTGTCTTGTCTGAGGTGAAAAAATCAATAACCAGTGAGCAGGTAGAGTTGATATGAGGAAGGTGTTAGAAAGATCACAGTGGGCAGTGTGTGTAACATGATGAGGCGGCGTTCCAGTCCCTGGCTGCACTAAACTATCTAGTCTCTCCGGCTCTCTTTGTGTTATTCTGGTAAATGATTAATAGCGAATGTTCCTCTGCTGACTTTGTTTGTTTGAAAGACTTGTACCTGACAACTTTCTGCAGTTTGTACACAGAAGAAAAACTATTTCTGACACAGACGGGGATCTAGTCCTGTTTCTCTGTGCTCCTTAAACGAGCCATAAAATAAGTTAAGCTCTTTGAAGCTTTGTGAACACTACTCCAGTGTCCCTATTGTTAACCTTAATAATTGTAGCCATGAGTTGCAGGGTAAATTTTCAGTCCACAGCCCTGTAATTAGACTGCCTATTCAGGCACCAATTTATGACCAATATTTTTCTTGGCATAAAAGCTACTGAGCTAAAGATTTGATTTCCAAGCGGGAACACAGGAGAACCACACCAAAACAGCCTCTGGAAAGAAACCACGTAGCCAAAGAGCCTTCAGCACTTCAAACACTTCACTGCCAGCTAAAAGAGATTCATCCTGAAAAGCTAACTGGTGTTTACTTTGCCCTCTATGATGGTTCCTTTTAGTAGGATAACATTTGGTGAGAAAGTGTCAGACTCGGTTTTACTCGAGGCCTGCTGCTTCCCCGCAGACCAGGGACTCTTTGAGGAGGTCTTCCCTCAGCAACCTCCCTCGCACCCCTTGTTGGGAACAAACTGACGACCGGCCTGGAAGTGTGCCTTGTTCCACAGGGCCATCAAACATTTATTCATCTCATAAGCTACTGCCAGCAACTGTGGGCATTGCACAGAGCTGGGCAAAGTGAGGGCAGGTCAAACTTACAATTATGACAAATCATAATAAAGATTATGTATCAAGTATGCATGGTTTTCTCTGTTGTAGTGTGCAGACACAAACCATGTGTGTTTGTGTATTAGGGAATGCAATGGTCAGGGGTACTTTACCCCTGAACATAAGACTGCCTTGCACCGTAAATCTGTCCCTCACTGGGAAGACAAAATGAAAATGGTCCCATCATAAAACATTCGTAATGGCTCCATCCACCACCAACACATAATGGGGCAATTACCAAGGAGGGGGCTGGGACAGCATTAAGCTCTCTTTGGTACACCACACAATGCTTTAGTCTATGTGTTTGTATCTCATACACACATTCATATTTGTGCTTCACTCCAGTTTAGCACCACAATGTAAAGAGTAGATGCCAGTGCAAAAAGCTTCCACCATTACCTGTTCACTGACCCCAGACCAAGAAACAGTTCTGTCTCTTCTACACAGTGACAGACAGTCTCATCTAATCTATAATTGCATTATTGATGCCTGATCTTTTTGGGCAAGTGAGCCCGGGCCCGGTGTCTTCCACACCTCGTAATCAAGCATAATTGAGGTTAACTGTCCGGCACAGCTGAAACGCTAGACAGGTAAGCCGCAGCTTCTCATGATTAATGTAGTGTGTTAGCGTTCTGGGCTCTGACCTTTTGAGATAGGCCAGACACCATTTTTTAGTGAAAGCTCTGCCTCTGCTGAGTTGTGGAGTTGTCCATCAAGTCCTTCTGCACCCTGCCACCCTCCTCCCCCCACCATGACCCCCTCTTCCAAAGTTAGATCTTTGTCTTGCTGCCTCATTGCCCCTGACCCATGTTTGTTTGTCTACATGTCTCGTTTTACAATGCAGGACCAAAACTTGTTTTTTTTTTTTTACCTCCCAGGTCCTGTTTTAATTTAGTGTATGTCTCATGTAGGAGTGAAGAAGTGAATGGACATTGATGGAGCATGGATCAGGGAGAGAGGGAGAGGGAATAGCTCAGCTGAGTTTGGGATTTTGGGTTAAGAGCCATAACAGTTACTCTGGGATACTCTGGGGCTACTTTGCTATTTAATTCCTGTCTTTTCCTTTGACATTGCAAGTCACAGCATGCAATGCAGGGCTGAGTGTCCAGACCAGTGAATGCCATTGTCCAGCGCCTGTTGGTCAATGACCTTTCCTCTCCTCTACACAAGCCTCCATGGATCTGAATCAGCAGCGAGGTCATGTCCTTGCCTTGCTCCCAAACATAAGTATTGTCAGAGTTGACTGAGTAAATTTACATTAGACTTGTGCTGATTCAGACTCTTGCACAAACACACAGAGACACTAAACCACAACAACGAAACAGATGGACTCTGAACATACAAAAAGACAATCTTCCTTTCTGCAAAGATTTGCAGGAGAATCTGAAGGTGTACTTGTTAATCAGGGGTGGCAAAGACCAGGGTCACCATCTGTAACATAGACCAGGGGCAGTAAATGGACGAGGCGGGGTGAGAGGGCACCCTCAGACATTCCTTTAGAAAATAAACAGAAGAAAAACTGGCTTCTCTAGGCAGGTAATCCAAGTAGATCTATTAAGTTGACTTTAAATGCGTTAAATGTAGCATCTATAGACTTTCCCAGACACAAAAGCCACAGAAAATTGTCATATGTCAAAGCGTGTGAAAGCATATAGCTTCTACACTAGAAAAAACTCACTGGCTGCTTCTTCACAGTTCAAAAACCCAGTTGGGTGAGTTTAATGCAATTAGCGAGCAGGTTATCTGTGGTGAAGTGGAGGTGCCTGCTGTCTTCCTGTGACCGTATGTTCTGACAGGAGGGAAGGGTGGCCTTCTGCAGGACCACAGAGGACTAGGCAGAGGAAGAGACAGGCAGATGCTCTTTTAGAGGAAAACACCCCAGTCTTTTGTTACACTGTGGCTGCTCAGGGGTTTATTATCTCTCTCTGCTTAAACAGCAGCTGCTGAGTGCAGCCACTATTTTTAATGTGTCACTTGAAGAGTGATTTCAAAACACATTTTTGTTTTTCTCAAAATAAGTTTAAAAATGGATCCCAGGAGGAAAACATAAGTGGTGTCCTCTGGCGTTAAGGCAGAAGCAAGTGTATGTAATGTTTGGGGCTGGCCCAGCCTTTGTGTTGAAGCCAGTAGTTCAAGGAAAGGAGGCAGCAGGGGTCACTTCAGGCATCTGCTGCTCTTCTGCACCGCTCATCTGTCCATCTGTGTACACCGCTGCCCTTCTGTCCAACATTACATAGACAGACACACACACACAAATGCAAACATATATAGAAACACACCATCCCTGAACTCTGCTGCCTACAAATGCACACACCACATACTGTAGAGTCTGCAGCAGTCTTTTAAATAAATAGCACACCATCAGTCGAGAAAAGGAACTCATATTTATCCAAGCACTATTTTAGCACAGTTTTGAGGTACTTTAACTTTTTTGAGTATTTCTCTTTTCTTAACTTTATACTTTTTGTTGCACTACTTTTCAGAGGTTGCCTGCCACTTGTTCAGATTCAGGTTAATAACAGAAAATATAATCCACAAATAAATCATGGCAATATGTTTGACATATTTAAAGATCTAAGTTCTTAGTGCACAACACAGTGCACAGTGCACAAACCTGTGTTCTTGGCTGGAGAAAGGTGTCAAGCTTTATTATAGAGGGAACTACAGTATGATGGGAACTAGAAGAAATTGGAGAAGGAGGGATCCCTCTAGAGGCAAAAAAAATCTGTGAGGAGAGAAATGCTCACTGACAGATAAATAATAAGTTCTTGCTAGATTTTATGAATAGCGGTTCAAAAGTCAGACCCTTTCTACATTTAAACTGAAAGCATTTAGCAAATCAAAGAACAAGAGCTAAGTTCTAATGAGAAATTTTCATGTGCCCCTGAATTCCCATTTAGCATAGTCGGCTTGCTTTGAGGTCCTCAGTGACTGAAAGATCAGTGTGATTTATGCCTTTCTGGGCGATGATGAGGACATCACTGATAACAGAGAGGTTAAGTATGAGGATCTTTTATGTCTCCATTCTAGCCAAGGCCATTCTATTTTTATTTTTTTTAATGTTGGAGACAGTCCTGGGCTTTTCCCTCTGAGCAGCACCTAGTGGGTCTTCACTTCTGCAGCCTTGCAGATCTCTAAAGAGAAGTCTCGACACACAGATGTGGGGTGTCAAGACTATTTGTATTATACATTCTCCACATTTCTGATGAAAAGGACTTGTCTCTTGCCAGTTTCAGTTTGCTTGGACTAATATATTAAGACCAAGTTTCAAATAAACACAGCTCTCTTTTTTTTTTGGGGGGGGGGGGGGGGGGGGGGGGGGGGGGTCTCTCATGCCTCAGCGTGGAGTGCAGAGACAATAAGGCAGTTGTGATGGAAGAACTTTATAGGAACATTCAACTTAAGAGTGAGGGATTGAAGCGGGTAAACAAAGCATTCCTTTCCCTTTCATCACCATTTAACTGTTCACTTCACATTCAGTCTCACCTCCAGGCCAGTGCCCAACAGACCGGGGGACTTGTCAAATAAATATAAATCAAAAAGTAAAGGTACATCCCACGAGTCACCACACAGTTTTTATCAGCTGCATAAGAGGCTCGCAGTGGTGCCAGGTATCTCCCCGAGGTGCACTTCTAAGCAGGACGGATAGCGAGGCTCATAGTAAGCACACCAGCGATGGTGTTCCAGACGTGTAGCCTGGAGGGCCATTTGGTTATACTCAGGGGAATGGTTGTTGTGTCAGTCATTTGTGGGGACTGCTAAAGAGTGCACTTAGCATCCTCTGTTTCCCCCTAGCAAACATGTGCAGAGTGACATGATACTGTACAAGAGCCTGGACAACATATAACATTTCAAAGCAATTTCCTAATTGTTTCCAGGCCAAGGTCGATAGCCTATATGGAAGCAATCCCTTCTTTCAAACTTCTTTTTTTCTATCCACAGATTGGGAAACATTAAAGTGTTAAGTAAACTTGACCCAGGCTGGGCTAATTCATTGGGAAATAGCTGGGGTTCATACATTCAGTGCCATATCAGTGACAGTCAGTCAGTGGATCTGCTTCTACTTGGATGGTCACCATATGTTATTTGGTTTTTGTGGTACAGTCCTGCCAGCCAGGAACTGAACAGTGACATATGTTGCCTAGAGATGAGAGACTGTTTATAAAGGTGGAGAATAGATGCACTTGCATACCTAAAGGAGGAAGTATATGTCCTTCACATGCACTTTAGACATTCATATTGATGCATTTTTAGGATCAGAAAGCCTCTAACAACATGGAACAGTCTAAAATAACCAGAATACAGTTTTTTCCCCTTATTTTTCTAAAATGGTCATTTACTCAGTTCATCTTTAAGTCAACAGGTTATGTGTTTTTAGGACATGGGTGTAATTTAAGCATATTAGATCATAAAAAGAAGAAAATACATGCATTTTATATGCATTTGTATGTTATACATTATATTTAAATCTAGGAGATGTATAATCATTGCGGTAGTATTACTTTTTTTAAAAATTAATCCAGGCATAAGATGAAAAAAAATCTTGGTTTTGTGTTTCACTTAAATGCCTTCATTGGATTTTGGGATTTGAGGTTTTTTTTAAGGGATAAACAATCTTAACCCTTTCATGCATAGTGCTGCTACAGTGGGCAGCTATTTTAAAGCAGTTTTCTTGTATGTGCATGGGTTGGGATTGTGTAGCTGCACCCACTACAGTCGCTAAAGATGCTAGTGTGTCATCCAATATTCTGTGACCCACTGGGTCACACATTGTAAGAAAAAGTTGGCCAAAGGAAAGCCAACCCTCAGTAGCTTAGGAATAGGACTGATTTTCCTTTGCACTGAACAGTGCTAGAATTTGTTCAAATATATAAACACTTAAGTAACAAAATTTTAAATATAATTTCATAGTTTTCACATATATTTTTTTCTCTGTTTTTGCGAAGTGTTTCTTCAATTAAAAACTCAAACACATGCAGTCCACCTAAGTGGACATGTGATGAACACTTTAAAAAAAAAAAATTTCTAAACCAACGAGTAATAAAAACACTGAGGAAAAAATTCTGACTATAGCTTTAATTACTCATGCATGAAAGGGTTAAAACATTTAAGAGAAATGAAATTATTTCTATGCCATTAATCATCAGAAGTACCAGACTGGTGGACTTTGTTTTGAATTTTATTTGTACAGTAATGTTGTGGAATATTATCCAGTAATATATGAATATAAATGATTTCATATAGCATTGTAAAAGCTCTTTACACTCTAACTGAATGCACCTCAAAACTCAGATCCTATATGCAATTATGAGGTAGACATTAATAATGGTATTTTCCACCCTCTGCAAAAAAAAAAGATCGAATACACCTTAAATTACTCTTATCAATGTAAGAAATATATGATTATCATGAAAACTCTGTACATCACAAATAAAATAATTATAGAATAGACATTATACCGATTTGAGTGCATGTTGTATATTTACAAAGAAATGCCATTTCTCATTTCTTCATTCGTTGCACTTTGTAAAGTTTTCGACTGTACAAATATTTACAGCTGAAAAAAAAAATAACGAACAGCAGTGCATTCAAAGCTAATGTGCATTTAAATATCGCCTCGAGTCTTTCTCTCATATTTTCGACATCAGAGAAGACAAGCTCTCTCGCTGACCACATGTCAGTCGTGGAAGTGCATTTCGTAAAGATGCAGACTTTTGAGCAAAAAAGTTCGCCTCAGTAATGTGTGCTTTTTTTTAAGAAACAGTGGTCCCACTGTGGCACATGTCTGGTGCTGTGTCCTTTCTGTCCGCAAAGGCGCACGACGCCTCTTCCTGCGACCCTTAGCTGGTCTCCAGTAAGGCAAAAAAAAAAAATCTCTTCTCGGCGTCATAACCACCATCTTATTTCCCATCCTCAGACCAGTCTAGTCGTGTGTGTGTGTGAGTGTGTGTGTGTGTTTGGTAGATTAGACATTCACTCCTTTTTTTGGGGAAAACAGACACTTGCTCTGGCCTGTAATGACTCCAGCTGAACAGTGGCAATTACAGCCAGGATGCACATACCCAAGAGTCCGGCCTGGCAGGCAGGATCACGCGACAGAGCTGCAACAAAGCGCGGACAGACGACGCCCACTGTCCTCTGGCCTCGGCGCGAACAGGTGCACAGTCAGACTCAATAGGTTCCCATCTCGCCTTCAGTCAGATCACACACACCGTGTATCCGTTCCCTGTGCCACATGGACACGTATCACTCTCTGGGAAAGAAAAAGCCTGTTTGATGATGATCGCTTATGGTGTGGATGGGAACAAAGACGCAACGCTTTTTGTAAATGGGTGTGACTGTACTGAGCCTAAATAAATAGCAGATATCGTCTCTGTGTGCATCCCTTTGCAACAAAGACGAGGCGCGTCATGCGTCATAGCATTTCAGACCTGTGAGGGCTTTACGTCTTCAACCTGGGACCTATAAAGACGCATCTTTGTTTTGTTTGTCTGTTAAAAGTTTTTAAGGAGTAATGGCCGCTACCTGCACCCACACTGCTCCACCACCATGTCCTCGTACTGTTTGTACACCACGTTATTGCCCGAGTCTATGTAGAGGATGCTGATGGGGCTGAGTTTGGTGGGGACGCAGCAGCTGGGCGGGGTGCTGTTGGGATCCATGGAGTTCATGAGTGTCTGTATTATGGCGTGGTTGGTGGGTTCGAGGTGCGACCTGAGGGGGAAGTCGCACACCCCTTCGCAGTGGTACGCCTCGTAATCCAGGGGCGCGATGATCCAGTCGTCCCATCCCAGCTCTTTGAAGTTCACATGCAGCGCCTTTTTGCTGCATCTGGATTTAGATTTCTTCCCGTGTCTCTTCCCGTGCCGGTTGCTCAGCGCGGTCCTCCGCCGCCGCCGGGGCCCCTCTCCTCTGACCCCCCTCAACGACAGCGCCTGCCCCTCCTCCTCTGCGGCCTTCACCACCGCCGCCGCCTCCTCCTTCTCGCCGTCCGACCTCCGCGACTTCATCTTCTCCTTCATCTCATTAAACAGGTTCTCCCTCTTCTTGGAGCGGGTGTAGACCACCAGGATGGCCTTCTCCTGCTGGGACCGGCCGTTCCTGTCCAGCCCCAGCTGCCTCAGGTCCACCTCGGTGTCCGTTTTGCCAAGAGTGACCCTGAGCTGGAAGCAGAACTGGTTCCCCTGATGATAGTGATGATGATGACGACGGGGAGGGTGACGATAATGATCACGGTGTGCTTTAAATATTTCCCACACGTCCAAAACCTCCCATCCGGGTTTAGTGGAGTCCATCGGATCGAGAGACCTGGAGTCCAGCAGCCTGTCGGAACTGCAGGGATACAGCTGGATGTCGTAGAGGCCCGGGGGTTGGAGGGAAGTCTGCAAATTCCCGGGCGCTCTCCTCAAAATCCTTAATTCCGCCCCGACCAGCTCCTCTTTGTCAGAAAGGGTTGAGACATCAAACAGATACTTTTGTCTTCGCAGAGGAGAGTGCAAAAGATCGTCTGCAAGGATAAAAGAAGAAAATAATTGCAGTCAGATTCACTTAGAGTGTACAGTGTTCAGAGGGATGCAGACAGGGAGGGGGGACTCACATTCTCCCACAGAGGCCCTCTCCCTCTCTCTCCCTCTCTCTCTCTCTCCCTCCCTCTCTCTCTCTCTCTTCCAGTGCCTACCCCAAACCTGCCTGAAACAAACCACAACTGACAAGCCCCCAAGAATGAAATAAAATCTCACATTAGTGCTTGCAAAACACTTTCAAAGGCTACAGTCTATGACTGCTCTTCATTCAAAAGTCATTTTTCTCTAAATCACTTCGACCTGACTGGATTCTAACAAAATCTTTCCAATCCTGAAAAATAAGAGTAAAACTCGCTTCAAGGATTCCTCCTGAAGTGTCATTTCATTTCCTGAGAATTTGTTGTACACGAACAGTGTCAGCTGATATGACGCTAGACAAACAAGCTTCGTGTCTTAACCAGGCACTTGTTCCAAAAACCGTATCTATTAATCCACTAATCGCCTGTCCTAGAACTCAAATTCTCGTTTTTGATATTGCAGCAATAGGAGGCCAGAACAATGTATTTTAATTCTACGCCACTCTTCATCAGATCCGGTATTTTTCAGGGAAAATTGTTGTCCTTTTATTTCACTTGATGACAGATTGGTTATTAATTCCCAGCACTTTGGTAGAGTGGAACTAAACTTTTCCGTCCTTACAGGCTGAGAAAGCCTTTAAATCTGCAGCAGGCAGGACACCAGAAACGTGGTTATTTATTTATTTATTTTTTTGAGAACTCTCGCATAGGCAAAGGAAAAAAACAAGGAGCCTAGTGATGTGAAGGCCCCTGGGTGCTGCCAGACACAACGGACCAAAGGCGACATACTGTACACTCAACTGAACAATACACAATTAATGCATTATTCCCTGCTGGAGACCCAGAGGGCCTGCAAATATTTCATCCAGGCGAAACCAGTGAATATACTACTGAGCGACAAAGCATCAAAAACAGATTTCAAATGAGGTTAACAAACAGGGAGTCTAATCCTTCTTAATACTTTTAATGTTTTTCACTACATTTGGATCAGATTCATGCTTAATGTTGTTGCATATCAGTGTAAAATTTACAGCATGCTCAAGTCTGGAAATCATTTGCTTTATTCATTATTTTACTGCAAAGAATTCCACTAAAGCAAGTTGATTTGTATCGTTTTAAGTCGTTTTTAATTAGCACAGGGAAATTATTTTGCAAACAGGAGAGTAGTAATTCACTTATTTTTCCGGTTTCAGTGTTGGCGGTTTTATCCAAAATGAGTGTTTAATTTTAGTGTAGGCAAAATGTCTATGTCGCAGTTTATTTAAAATATGGTGCATTTAATTCCGGAGAGCTTCTAAAACAAGTCAATTTAGGTTTAGAATAAGTGAAATCCTTCTCTTTTGAGTGAATATCTATTTTTTTTAATTGTTTTGAAAATATAGTTTTAACCCTAAAGCAGAATTCTGGTACATGTTGCATCGGGTGATTGTGTCCATTTCTGCCTGAATGTTTTTTTTAAATTAAAGTGACATGACTACATCCAAACGCCACTGTGGTATCATTTGTAAATCGTGTTCAGAAGAGACATTTGAATCCAGTTGTTTCCCTCCGTGAACCCTGCCGAGTCAAACAGTAAAAGCAGATTAAAACCTTGTGCTCCTTTCTGTGACTTTGCGCGTATGGTTTGCATTAGGATCCATTTTTTTATAAGACCTCAAACAAATCGAATACAAGTTCTCCAAATAATTAACAGTTTTCAATTCCCATCTTCCTCATTAAAGCACTTCCCCTCTTATATTTCATCTCATCCTGCCAACGACAACATTCCCTTCAAAACGCGCCTGCACAGACTGAACGTATTGTGGATGTTACTGAGAGATATTCGTGCTGACAGTTTAAAAATGTCCAAAGTTTTCTTCATTCTTTATAAATTGAAATGTAAATAGGGAGATCTTTTTTTTGTTGTTGATTGCCTCCTTAAAGCAGATTCCTGTGCACTTTTGTTTGACCTTGTTACTTGTATGTGAACAAATGCAAAACATGTTTTGTCATCTATGTCTCTGTTTAGAGGGAGGGGGAGAGAAAGGGAGAAGGAGAGAGAGGCCACACCATCTGCGCTTTAATGAGTTACCCCAAGTGCCAAAAGTAATTTCCAGATTCGGGTTATTCTTTTCTGATCTTGCCTTTTACTGACCTCCAGGAAACACCCTGCCTAGTTTTTATACAGTTTTAGTTTTTATACACGTATTTCATTCACCTACAAAAGTGTGAAAAGCAGAGATGCCGTAGACCATACAGATGCACTCGGTTAAACCTGCCTCTTAATGGCTGGATAATGCGCAAAAGAAGCAAACCTGTTACTTTACGCGTCAAAAGCCCCCCCCCCCCCGTGTGTATATCTTTTCCTGTTGGAGGCGATTTAAATAAGGAAAAAACTCCCAGTTGAGGTTCGCTGTGCAGGTTAATGCAATGCAACACGTAAGGGATGATGGGAGGAATCCCAAAAGAAACCAAAGGCGCTTGAGCTGAAAGAAAGGGAAGAAAAATAATTTTCCGTAATTAAAGTGGCGGTCGCAAAGGGAGGCTCCGCAGTAAAAATACGAACCACTTCACAGCGGAGGAAGTGCTCTTTCATTTTTTTTCCTGCCTCGTTGTTTTTTGGTGATGTGCCGAGCTGGGTCATTATGGGAAAATAGACAGTGTTTGATATGTTATGACATGAACACTCAATTAGATCACCGAGTTCAAATACTCCAATCAGCCGCTCGATGCCAAGCAGCTCCGAGAGGGTCCAGCTCGGGGTCAGAGCCAGTGACACATCACATCAAAATCACAAGGGAGAGTGAGGCGCTTTTGCTATCAGATCAGTTCACACTGCAAGAAATGGAGACACGGACGGACCGTTTGGTTTTATATTCACCTTTTAATTCTAATTTGTTGGGAAAAGACCAACCCATTGAGGGAATGCCATTGATTTTCATTAAAGCTCCTGAGGGAAAGTGTCAAACCCTGAAGTAGTTCATAAGGAACCCACTGAACATAAGTCCTTAAAAATACTTGATTTACATTGAAAACAACTGAAGCTGCACCTCGACGCATCCTCGAATCACACTGAGATATTTCACCCAGAGGGTCTGGACTGAATAATTCGCAGCATAAAGCATTTTTTGCAGTACGCAGTGTGCGTCCAAGAGCTGGGGCGCGGAGTGTTTGAGACAGGAGGGAACGCAAACAAAGATAGCTTTTATTTCTCCTGCAAAGATTAACTCGGCTTATGTCCCATTGTGTGTGTTTGGATGTGTTTGTGTTTATCAGACTGTTTGTTCTCGCAGGCCGGTCAAATCACTTGGTTACACATGTTAACTGACCCAAACACCTGCTTCTCACACCGACCCGCTCAGCCCCCGAGCTCCCATGCTGCCTTTGTCAGCACAAGGCGGCCGCAAAGTGCACCCTTACGGTAAAAGACTGAGCTTTACTTTAGAGGAAGGGTTTGGACTTAAACTTTAGGGCTTATTTCACAGTGTTTGATTATAGAGACGAAGAAAAATCGAAAACGATACAACACACATAAACCCACTAGTTGCCTCATTATTCACGTTTTTTTTTCTTTTGCTGCAGCCAGCATTGACAGAGATTTACAGCCTTCATTTAGAGAGCGCGTCAATTAGTGTTTTACTGTCGTGTTACCCAGAGGTTAACTAAGTGCAATATAACTTAATACTTGGAAAACGTTACGTGTTTCGGCGAATATGCGCCGTTTGAAACTTAAAAGCATTGCTGGTGAACAGCAACTAATCCTGCACTTTCCCAGATTTTACATTGTTTATTATTATTTGTTGATATTCTGTGCAGTGAACGCGCATTTACACGTGTTTTGGCCTGATTTGACGCGTGCGTAAAAGTAGTCACTGCGACCTCGTTGCTCTGTAGTTTTTATGCTTTACTCTAGTTTTTGGCCATATTTTAACAAGCTCTAAGAGAATATTATACCAGTGAGTTGAAACAGTGCCATATAATTATGCAATACTGAGCCGATGGAGGTGGTAGCGGACTGAGACCAACCTGTTCCTCTGTCCACAAAACTTGTTATGGTGTTTGCAAATTTAGAAGAGCGGAAAAAGCTTGCGTTTAGTCCGAGCTTCTCTGCAGCCGAGTATGTCCTGTATATGGAAAGCATGTACTCATGCGGCACAATAGCGTCCTTTAGGTCGTCTTTATGATGGCCCACGACAGGATGCGAAGACTCGAAGATGTCTTTTAGGAATTTGGATGACCTTTGTCCGTCCTGATGGGGGATCCTGGTTCCTCTGTTTCTCCTCGGCCCAGAGGGAGAGATGATAGCAGCAGACTGGAAACACGGTATATTCCCAAGAAAAACAAGGACCAGGCCCAGATATAGCGTTACGACTCGAAATGCGTCCATGGCTGGAAAAGGGGTAAAGAAACTCTTCTTCCCCAGTCAGTGAAATTGAAATCGGGGGAGCCGCCGGAGCTGGAGATGGTGTGCGCGTCAGTGTAGGAGAGCTGCTTCTTTTGCGCTCCCAGGTCGCACCAGAAGAAGTGCGCTCTGGACTCCACACAAGAGCGCAGACTGTTGGATCGAGAGAAACACGCCCACATGGTCGTTCAGTGCAGGGCTTCCCAAACAATTTCATGTCACACACCTCCAAACAGACGCGCACAAGGGCCAACAGACACCACATGATAAAGACATAAGAGTCCATATGGGAAAGATTTAGCTGTTATTGGTCTCTGACCTGTCTACACCGTCCACAGAGAGTAACAGTTTAATTCATTTTGGACGATAATAACTTGGAGTTAACTGTAATATCATTTTGTGAGTCAGACTATGATGAAATGCAATTACTGTCAAATTTGCTTCAAACATGGACTTATTTAGGACAGAGTGTCACACAGGGAGTTAACGCACATATGTCTGAACCAAAAAAAGGTTTCTGCATCAACCAACAGTAAGATGCTGATTACAAACAGATTGCAGAAAAAGAGTTGTCATGCTTCTTATCACACATTCATTGACAGCAAGGACACTTTAGATGGGACTGGATTAGATTTTACTCCCAGAGAGACTGAACAAACAATCTGATCACATTATGACATTTAAAGAAACATAATAGATTTTCTACCGTATTAAAAGGAAATTTTTATCAATCGAACGGAATGAATGATAAAATACCAAGGCAGACCAAATTTCAGTGGTCGGCTTAGTGTTGAGTGGATGGTGAATCAACTGGTGAAAAGTAAAGTCTCACTGGGACATGCTGAAGACAGAGCTTTTAAAACAACACTAGAGACCTCTACTGGCCATTGTGATTTATTGCAGCTTGATGTCCTTCCTAAATAAAGCAACAGCGCACACATCCATCCATCCATCCATCATCTATACTCACTTATTCCAAACTAGGGTCACAGGGATCTGCTGGAGCCTATCCCAGCTCTCTTTGGGTGAAAGGCAGCGGTACACCCTGGAGCAGGTCACCAGTCCATTGCAGACGAGCGCACACATACATGGCATGAAAAAGTTTATGTATGACTATGTTTTATATCCTCAACTGCATAGTGCTGTTGAAGCTGGGAAAATGGGAAATGGAACTTTAAAATGATGATGATCATTAGGACATATAAGCGATGCACAAACAATGATGCTAGTGCTTGATGGCTACAGGTGGAGTGACAAGGGGCATCTTCCTCTATCTTGGAGTAATCTAAGGTAATACACATTTCCAGATAATATACAAACAGCACATGATTTGTAGTCAGTTTGTGTGCTCTTGTGGTTGTTGTATGTCTCTTTATAGTTCTATCTCTTTTTGGCATTTTTTGTGTGTTTTCTGTGAAGCTGTTTTTGTGAAGCTGTTTGTTTTTTTCTCTGTATTTCTTTTGTACACTCCAATCCAGAGGTTAACAGTCACCTTCATGGTTCTCCACTAGGGGCCCTCGACCTGTGCCAGTAGGCCTGTTCAGCAGTCCATCCATGGGGGAATAGTTTTCACATGCTGCCTGAACAGTCAGAAAGACTGAAAGATGAAAATGGGTTGTCATGTTGTGTCTATAGTTATTATTGTTATCAAATAATTTCTTTCTTGGCACCACTATGAGTAATGTTGCTTTGAAATATTCATCTGCCATATGGTCTTCAGTGATTTTTGTCTGCTCTGCCTGGCACAGAAAAAAAAACAACCCCGAAAAACAACAGAACCATCTTGTCAGACTCCTTGATTTCAGTGCAGGTGATAATGCAGAACACACGTAAAATGATTAGCGTGTAAGGATTTCAGGCTGTCTCATCCATTCTAATATATTTAAATGTTTAAAGTTTGGATCAGTGGTTACAAAGTATATTGTCAAGCTGTGAATTGTGGAGTAGGTCACTCTAGGCCTAATATAACCCACAGTACAGCACAATAAATGATGACTGTGAGTATAGTGGCAGGCTATTGTGTATGCTTTTGTGGACTCGTTGCCCATTGAAGATACAGTAGTATCTTCACTCCAGCAGAGGGCCTCAGTGACAGGAGGAGAAACTTGATACAGTACCACCCAGTGTCCAGGGCTTCCTCCCAGCCACGTTGACGCACTTGTAAATGATAAACATCTACGCAAGTAGGCAATACGGAACACTAACACGCAGGTCATGTCACAGATACTTGACACTGTTTGATTCTTGTGGGCCTCAGATATTGTCAGTTTAGTTTCTGCGCACATTTCCGGGTAGTGGCGCATTTGGTTTCTTTTTATGATGTTTTGAAATGTCGCTGCGATAAACTGGCAGTTCCAGTTAAATCGCAGGCGCTGGATTTGAATATAAATGCAGATAAATATGATAGGAGCAGCTGCTGCCTCCCCGATTTCAGCACCATGGAGAGCCAACATGCTCCGTCACTGAGAGCAACTCGGCAGACAGTGGGCAGTATTTGCATTCACGCACATTACTGTGCATTATGCGTAGCTGGCATCGTTATATAACGGGCCTCTTGGGTAGAATATAAGGACATCACACCCATTATACTGTATACTGACATTATTTGTTGAACATTTGCCGGTTTTTGCATTTCCCAGTGATGTCATAACCCCCCATAGGTCTAGTTTTCCATGTTCTTATAGAGGGTTCTTGATTAAGTAATGCCTCGCCCGTTATGTAACATTTGGGACAGTGTGTGCGCGCTGTCAGGGTTCTCGCTTCTTGCCCAATCTTGTGTGTGTGTGTGTGTGTGTGTGTGTGTGTGTGTGTGTGTGTGTGTGTGTGTGTGTGTGTGTGTGTGTGTGTGTGTGTCGTCGGCGTGCACACAGCTCTCCTCCAGTCGACATCCAAACGGCAGATCAGAGCGGAGGCTGGCACCGGCAGCGGAACGACCCTTTGTGCTTCACCGATAAACGCGCATCCTTCTTAGGAGAAACACCATCAAACATTCCAGGCAAGCGGTTTATTTTATCAGTTTTAATGAATATCAGTTTTAGATGTTTCTATTTTACCTATTAGATTAAAAACATCTACCGAAACTATTAACAGGATGGGATCAGGTGGGCTGTTTACAAGTTCAGGAATTAGGCTTTTTCCAAATTATCGTAATATTTGCACGCAGTCCTTGGTGTTCTGGGTGGTTCTGAGTATAGCCGGATGTTTACACCGACACTGGCTATATTCTAATAGCATATTTTGTGTGGTATTTTTAGAGACATCTCCCTCGCCTAAGAAGAAAGAAACATCCCCAGTAACTGGGGGCGCCAGATGAAACAAAACAAATAATCGCTGCATCCTGCACGACAAAATGTTAAACATGCCGTTTGATGGCAGTCTGAGAAGAGATGCTGTTACTGTCAGGAGGTACCAGGACCGAAAAAATCTAATCAATAAAAATATCTTTGAATTGAGATTTGGTCAACAAAGGGAGGGATGTAAACATGTAAACATATAAACAAACACCAGAGTATTTTCAAGGGTTCCCTGATTATAGCAGTGGTTGTTTTTAACAGCTGAAACACATATTACATTTAGCTTACTGTGGGAATCTCATGTGTTTCCAAAGGTTTTAACTGCACCATAAAGTTCCCCGAGTGAAACCATATGGTGTGAATGATTCTAACAGGGATTATCATAGCAGTTTTTTTTTTTCTCTAATGAATATCTTCTTTACCACCAGGAAACCATTTCCTGAAAGCGGCATTGGTCTCAGTTTGCTTTATGCTGGCTGGAATGCTTGTGGACAGTGAAAGAGATTAGTCAGTAATGACATCATGCAGTGATGATGCAGTTTGTTTATGGGTCACAGAGCAAGTGTTGTGAATGTTGTGCTACTCAAGACAAAATGGAATAGAAAAATCATTTATTGAGTGGCATAATAATAAATGATAGAGCAAATGGACATAGATGTTTCATGTAAGTTGACTCCTTCCAGAGCCGTACAGCCCTCTGTTCCTTAGGATTGTTCCTCAGATATCGTCATCACTAAAATTATGAAGATTAACAGTCCTGTAACACACAATGGTATGAGTGCAACATAGGGTTAATATCAAAATGGAATAAATAGTTCCAGATTAGCTAACATTAGAAAACATGCCTGGGATGGTTTAAGGGAATTATTATTTACGCCTACTCCATGCTGTTTTTAAAGTAGACCATCTGGATAAAGGCCATAGCTCAAGCAGAAGCTTAAAAACTTGTTTACCAGTTATACACATTCTCCCAGCATCCCACTCACAGCTTTTCTCCCATCCTTCCTCTAAATCAGTGCCCGCCCTTCTCCCTCGGATGGATTTTTGGAGTAACTGTTGCTCACAGGCAGGTCAGCTCATCGTCATGCTTAAGAGAGCTGAAAATCCTGTGCTTGCAACCTGGATAATGCTTAGCCTGCCGCTCAGTAGGCAGCCAATCAACATTGTCTGGAGTCAAACAGAGGGCTGAATGAATAATCCCACATTATAGTGTGCATTGTGCATTACCAATCCAAGTTCACTGGAACACATTTTTAACCATCTGTCATCATGGCTCTATGGGTTATCAGACTGTTCTCTTTAACATTACATGTTTGTTTTAGATTTTTAAGAAATTGATCCAATGCACACCTGCACCTGTTGCCCAGGTCAATATTTCACAGAAACCTCAAAATGTACTGTAATATTATGCTAAAATCAGCTACCAAATGGAAGTCACTAGTGCTTAGTTACATATATGCAGATGCTCATTATGCTCATAGATGCCAGCTCAAGAACAGAATGTTCATTCATGCTGAGAAAAACACTCTGCACAGCCAAACACTCAGCACCCCCACATCACCTCTGCACACACTAGATATTTTCTCAATGAAGAATCTCAGCACAAGAAGCAGAAGCCTCACCTCTGTGCATTTTTACTCCTAATTTGTTCAATCTAGCATGAGGTGTTTGTGCAGCGTTTTCCCTCAGTTGCTAAGAGTGTTGCTAGGCACAGCTGTGGTTACTCGGCCCTGCTCGGTGCCTATAATCTGATTCTGTCGTGCCAGTGTGCCAGGCGGCTGTGCATTGCTACAGTATGATGATGCTGGTACTGCAGAAACTGAAAGGAAAAGTAAAACTGTATGCAAGGTGGTGCAGATCACTCAGAGCTCAGATCTATTTTTTAGCCTGAAAATAGGATGTGGAGTTTGATTCCCAAGACTCTCTGGTCTATTTTTGCAATTCTCCTTGGTCCTCGGCAGTTTGAGGAGAGATGAATTTGCGCTAATCAGATCTGTTCATACAGGGAGCATAGCTTATATTAGGTCAACATGTGTGATATTATTCTATTTTTGATGGCAGATTGAAGTTAGAACTGACATCCAGCCAGACATAGTTTTAATCAAGGTACCATCTGGATGAAGCCAGAGAAAACAGGGTTGGATTCATTGATGTGACAGCAACTCACAGACCTTGGGGTCAATTACGTCATTCCTAATGCGAAAAAAGAAAAAAAGAGGCACTTATGCAACTGGCCCTGTTAGCTGATGGTCCTGAGAGGCAAGCAACAGGCAAGAGGAAGTGAAGTGATTGTAAAAGGTTTATTCAAGCATGAGGGAGAATTCTGCATTATTTAGATCCAAAGCATCAGTAAGAAATGCTCCTTCCTTGTTTAAATGGGTACATACAAAACAGACCACAGTTTATTTCTGCCTTGGCTTCTACTTCAAAACATTTTTAAAGGGGGTATTATATTGCTCCGTCACCCATTATGTCACTGATAGAAGCACTTGGCAGCTTTTAGCAGACAGCCCTACATTTTAGCACAGAAGCTGATAGATGGTCAGTGTAGTTTTGCTCAGCAGAATTACACAGTTAAGTTAGACACCTTTCATCTACTACTGTGCTTCATATCTCCTCAGCTTAATCAGATGTCATTTTAATGAAAAACTAAAATGTGAAAAGCACATTAGCATCTTTCTTCTTTACAGCTGTATGTCTATGATTTTAAAAGCACAAAGAGATGAGAATTGTGTAGTCTTAATTTGAAAAAAATAGCTGCTTAATTTTAGGGCCGATGCATAGAATTTGTTTCATAAGGCCCAATGTTCAGTGTGTGTTGGTCTTGGCTGGCTCTAGGCTTCTTGTGCCATCTGTACCAGGCAGTGTGTGTGTGTGCGTGTGTGTGTATGTGTGTATGATGGTGGTACAACAGAGCCAGACAGAGGAGCCTTGTTTGTTAAAAGGTTTGAGTGGTGCTACAAACATACACAATGCAGCCACATTTAACAAATGAATCACCTAAATTCTTGCCCCTTTTTCAATCATCAGGTGGAAAAAACGCTACGTGAAGCACAATGGGACCATTCCAGGAATTTGAGGTCAGTGGTGGTAGATTTCTTTCTGCTAAATGCTTTGTCTATATAGGTCTTTTATCAAATTAAAAATAATACTATAATACTTAGTGTAGCTGGCTTTCTTTATTAGTCTATCTCTGCCTGTAGTAGTGACAAATGTAACTTTGAACAGGAAAAAAAGTCACCACAGAAAGGAAGCCCCCGGAGCCGCATCCCGCGCCTGGTCCTCCATCCTTTCCGGCCCAAGGACAAAGGGTCACCTCTGTCTGATTCACCATTTTCAGAGGAGGAGGGCAAGGAGTGTGACATCAGCTCAGACCACTCCAAAAGAACCATCAGCACAAATGGCTTTTGCTCTGGTAAGGTGTTCAGCAACAGCAACATTTATGGGCTGCCAAAAACAAGACTGTTTCATTGCAGTACAGTCACAAAATGATTTTGTGATAAAAAAGAATCAAAGCCATGACTGGGACAGTATTTTGCCTTGTTTTATTGGCAAGGCATGGGGGATTATACAAGCTCAAACAGAAAATGCACCTATGTTTATTTTGTAGTTGTCTGTAGAATGTCTGTGTGCATGTATGTTTGTGTACACTGTGTAAACTGCAAAACAAAAGCTGCTTGACACATCTTTTATAAAAGCGTTGACTGATTGTGAAAGTCGTGGTATCTGTGCGATAACACCTGAGCTGAACCTTGAGCTGTGATTGACTGCTTGTGTTCGCTGCCTGCCCTCTGCTGCCTGTTCTTGGTTATTATTGTCTGTGTGCCTGTCTACAATAGATGACACCGGCTGCCCCACTAGTCAGTCTGTGTCCCCCTCCAAAACCCCGTCAGGCTCTGAGCAGAGTGCCCACAGATCGCCGATACTCCCTGAGCGCAAGACCAAAGTGAAGAGGGTGAGGGTGATGGCGGAGTGCAGCGGCGAACCCCGGAACACACAGCGGCACAAGAGGGAGCTGAGGTCGGCCATGAAAGCCAGAGGTAAAAATAAAATGGTGGAACAGAGACAGAATGAGGATTAACAACATTTGAAGTCTTAACTTTAGACCTGCACTAACATGATCTGATCATTTACTATATGGGAATGTTGTGGATTTTTGTGTCTTTTTAAACAACACGCTGTATAAATATACTTCTTCATGCCAATGGTTCTGCAAAGATCAAAGTACAGTGAGTGTCACATCAGCAGGTAACAGAGTCCTGAGTATTTAGACTTAAACAGATTAGGAAGCAGCTGTTTGCCTGTGGTCAGAATAATGTCATGTGCCCTGGGTGGAATAAAAGTCCTCATCCCAAAATTAAACCTTCTCTCATTTAATCTGTCTCGGTCTGGAAGCATGAAGATGTGGGGGCAGATTGCTGCTTGATTTTCAGTCAAAATGGGGAAGAAAGCTGATTGGTTGAGGAAGTGGTTTGGGAGCTTAGCCAATTAGGCTGATTAGCAGGCGGTTACTACACTGAATCAGTGTTCACACACGCTCAGTTGATTCACAAGGTGTTTGAGGATCACTTAGTTTTTTAAAGTGTTCTGTTTGTCACAGCTCTCACTGGACACAGTAATATGGTTTTGTTTGATGGCAAAAGGTGCTACTCAGGTAGGACTGTAATCTCTGTTGATTTCAACGCCATATTTAGTGACCAGCTTTTATATGTTTGAACAGTTAAGCTGAGCGATGTTTAAAGTTTCAGTATAGTGCTGAGACCTTTTATATAAAGTGTCTGGGTGCTAATGACTGGGTGTTAATGGCCAATTGTGAAGCATTAGTGGTATTTATAATCACATGAAGTTTTTTTTTTTTTTTTTTTTTCCTCTGCTGCTTCCTGCTTTTCTAACTCTCATTAGTCTAACAATTGATTAGTGTCTTCATTTTAAGTTAATGTGGAGAATTAAAGGCTCTGGCTTTTTTTTTTTTTTAAAACTGTGAAAATCGAGCCACAAGCAGGGAAGTAACGTGTTTGGTGGTTAGGTTCAATGTGTTTACTTCAGGGGTAAAACTATGTTTATCTGTGACATGCTCAAATACTTTGTTACAGTTGCGCAAGAAGAGAAAAAACAACATAGCAAGCTGATGACACATGTATGCTATGGTTTAGTATAGCCACTGACCAGATAAGGCTGTAGCTGCGTTTTGTGTTATAAGTTCAACTTTTTATTTGATGAGGAATATTATTCTATCAGCTTCCAGCTGCCTGATGCACCAATGCTTCTCTCTGCAGGTAGTGAGGCAGACTTCAGTTCTTCCAGCAGCACTGGCAGCCTAAAGACCAGGGAGGGCCTCACTTTCAGCTCAGCTGGGAAGAAAGCTCCTTCACGAAGGTATTAACGTCATCTCAGCAGGCTCCACTGAGTCACTGCCACACTAAATGGGTTAAGCTACAATAGGACCATGGAAAAAGTGTCCATAATGCCCTAAAGTTATGAATTTTCCTTTGTGGAATTGGCAACTTCATTTTTTTTTTTTTTTTTTTTCTTTTCCAAGTCGCAGTACCCACATCAGACCGCTCCCAGTGTTCAAGCCAGCCGGAACCCCTACAGCCAACCGCAATGCAGATCTCTACGCTCCCTACAGGACTCCTCCCAGAGTGGCCTCCTCAACCAACAGCAGCAGCTGCAACTCCAGCCCCACCTCCAGGTACCAAATGTTACTTTGGTATCATGAGATATTAATAATCCCAGAACAAGGATTTGGGTTTTGAAGTAGAACTATTTTACTCAGTAACCCTCCAGTCTTTAATATTCAGTACAATCCCAACCTTCTCTGTTTGAAGGGGAAGCAAGCTTTTAGAGAGTGACAGATTTGGATTGGGGCTCAGACAATGTGCAGCATAACTGTGTATATGGGTTTGGATTAAGCTTGGACTGTTATGTCATCTCCTCCCTCGCACCAGCCTGGGATTATATGGGTCATGATTTTGCTGTGGATGGGATTAATGAGGATTTAATAAAGCAAATGTTTGATTGCGGTACCCAGACAGTGACCGTACTAGTTGCAGACAACCTGGAACTGGATTAGAGTGAACTCATCTCGGTTTGGAGGGAAAAACAATGTCAAATAATTCAGACAAGCAGAACTGATGTGTGAACTGAATATCTTAAAGTTTAAAAGTGTTTAGGACCACTAGGATTTTCTGATGGTACTTCAGGATGCATGTAATTTGGAAGGTTGAATTTGCCTTTCTGGTTGTTGGCTGCTCAGCCCTACATCAAGTTTGACCCTCACAGAAGTATTACATATACAAAAAACATTCAACCCCAAGCCCTTTAGAGTTTGCAGCAGCAGAATCTGCCCTCTTTATCTGACGCTTTCATAAATAGATTATAACCCTACACACTTACCACTTTAAGGCTGTCTGCTTTCCTATGACATCTTGCTACCTTCTCATGGGCTGTTTCTATTTCTGGCGAAGCAGAGTGCTCCCATCAAAGCTGCAAATATCCCAGGTTGCTAGGATATTGTGTTAGTGGAAGAGAGGGGCTTACCAGGCTGTTTAGCATATTGTCAAAATCCACCCTCTCATCCTTTACAGGAATCCTTCTTTGAGCATGATGAGACACTGATCATGGGGCATGCAGAGGACACTGGAATGCTAATGCAATTAGCTTGTAGATTAATGTTTTTCTAATAAGGTGATTTCTTTCCTTGCTAACTCTGCTTGTATTTAGATAAACCAGCATTTTAGGGTTTTTGCCTCTCGTCTGCATGCCAGTAATCCTTTGTCAGACTGTAATTCCAGGCTTCAGGGAGCATCTGTCCTGACAGCACTCTCTCAGCTAGACTAATTACCTTCTGTAAGGAACCATTTTACTTTTAAGCATTAAATTGGTTTATTTTCTGCTGCTGCTGTTAGACATTGATTGAGATGGTTTCAGAGGGGTACATTTGGCCTTTCTTCAATATTATCATCATCGTATTTCTGCCTGACAGAAGAGCGAGCCTTGGTCACTACCATTCCTGTGGAGACAACCACGGCATCAGACCCCCCAAACCTGAACAGTATCTCACCCCTCTGCAGCAGAAGGAGCTGACCATCAGACACCTGAAGACTGAACTGCTGGAATCTGAAAACAGAGCTCGGGACAGGTTAGTTGAGATTTGGCAGCACAGTAGTTCCTGTGATTGTATCTGTTTTTGTTTTTTTTTTTCTTTTTTTCTGGCTGTAGTTTTAAGGCAGCATGATGGTGGTCCTGTCAGGATTAAGTGGTACTATGGGTGTAATGCAAAATCTGCTCAGCTCTTAATATCTCCTGCAATGTGAACCCACTGAGCAATGAGTATTATATAAAACAAACACCATGATATTAAGTGAATAAGCATATTTCTCAAAATATTTAAAATAAGATATTTTTAAGAAACTGGTCATTTTCTTCTCTTTATTAGAGAGACTGAGATCGAGGAACTTAAGGCTCAGCTTAGCAGAATGAGGGAAGACTGGATAGAAGAAGAGTGTCACAGGGTAGAGGCTCAGCTGTCTCTCAAAGAGGCTCGCAAAGAGATCAAGCAGTTGCGTCAGGTGGTAGAGACCATGAAGAGTAGTCTGATGGAGAAGGATAAGGGAATACAGAAGTACTTCATTGACATCAACATCCAAAACAGGAAGTTGGAATCCCTGCTACATAGCATGGAGCTTGCCCAAAGTGGCACCAACCTTCAAGATGAAAACACTTTGGATTTCATCTGTGACAGCACCGATAGAGATGGGAAAAAGATGGTAGGGGAGGAAGAATGTGGGATGGAACTAGGAGATCAAGGGGCAGAGGCGATGGCGGACAGTGGGCTGCTGGTAAATGATGAGATGGCCAACAGAGCAGACATACTGGAGCAGGTTTTCATGTCTACAGTGGTGGATTTTAGTCAGGACTCCAGTGGCAAGCTGAGGGCTGGGACGGAGTCTGGGCCTGCAGTGTCTGCATTGTCAGAAGAGGGACAGTTAAGTGATAAATCCACTAAACTCCCACCAGCTTTACCAAATGTGGTTCCCACCACTGTCAGCAGCTCTCCAAGCACACCTCCCCTGCAGACCGCAGTGGATAAAGTAATCCAGACCGACATCGTGCCCACGTCTCCAGACCTGCAGGCTCTGCTCCTCCAGCTGCTGAAGTTGCATGGGACAACAGCTGGAGATGCACCTCTCCCAGCCTCCCACAGTCTCCTAGACCTCCCAAACCTGCCTAGCCCCTCTGCCAATCTGCCAAAGGTGACACCACCTCTACCTGGTATTACCAGCACTGATCCCCAAGAGACCCCCAACATCTCCACAGATTCTGGCATGTGCTGCTCAGAGCTTTCTGAGAGTCGACGGTTCATGGAGGAGCTAGACTTCGGTGTCTGTGAGGAGCAACCATGCCTGTCACCAGGACTGGATGTGGTCAGCAAGCGTTACTGGAGCAGGAGCTTCTTGGTGGATCTGGTGGCAGTAGCAGCCCCTGTGTTACCCACTGTGGCCTGGCTGTACTCACGGCACGGCGTGGACGGAAGCTCTCCGGTGTATAACATTGCTGCTCTTATCAGGGGCTGTTGCGTCATTGGATTGCACTCTCTTCGTCATGTCGCTCACAGCGCAGATGCTTAATGGCTTTCAATCCACATGCGCATGCCTAACTTTGAACTAAAAGCACCAGAGCATCTTTTCAAAAAGCTTCGATATTTTTTTTTTCTTTTTTTTTTTCTCTTTTTTTCTTTTGACACTATCAATGATTTTGGTATCAGCACTGTTACTTTGCACTGTACAGTTATCAGGAGTTGAAGACTAATGTAGACAAGAGGGAATATTTATAACAGGGTTAATTTATGTATTTATTTATTTATTTCCAATCATAAGCTAATCATCTGGGTAGATGGTTAAGTGTTACTGTCTTGTGGTGTCCCCTAATTGTTCTTGTGTATAAAAAAATATATATATATAAAAAAAAAAGTTCTATGTTAACATTTTTGCTGTTTTTGATGAGTTCTGTATCAGCTGGGTTATTGTTCAAAAACAAACCTTCAACCAAAGCTTTAATGCGAGTTCACCGTCATTGTTTTGTGAAGATGTATCTATATTTTTCCTCCCTGGGTGTAACAGCTTTATTTGATACAGCCTGTGTATTGTTCATAGAAGTATAAGTTGATGCTTCCAAGCAGCTGACACTTATGTGCCTGAGCTATGTGCAACACTGGTGGTTTACATCAAATGTCCTTTATTATTAAAGCATGTTATTCTGCAGACATGTGGTGGCCTGTAATGTCTGATTTTTCAGGTTTATTATGCAGGGAAAGAACCGCCATTGAGGTTTGACTGTTCAAAGTAATAATGTAGCCAAGTTTCTCCATCTGTGCACGATGTTCACATAAATTAATTTAAAAAAAAAAAAAAAAAAAAAGCAAATGTTTGAATGCAAGTGCAACCAACCAGTGTTCTCATGATAGATTTACTTACATTAAAAAAAAAAAAAAAAACTTTCCTGGCTGGAATTTGCAGATGTCACTTAGGTTTTGTGGAGCTGAAAATGTAAAGTGCATTAGAACCACTTTACAAACCAGTGGATTCTGAGCCAGAACAGTTTTAAGTCTACTGGCAAAAACAACCACTTTTTTTTTTTTTTTTTTAAAGTAATTACATAACATCCACCCATACTGAATGCACATTAAAGTAACTGTCTAAATGAACTAACACTTGGCATCTTGCAGTGAAGTCTTTTACACTGCCATATGGTATTATCCTTAAGTTGTATAATCATCAGATGTATTACTGTGTCAATGCCTAAATTAGCACCAATGGTATTAATAAGTCTGAAAATGTGCAAGTTTTGTGAAATCGTGGTATAAAGCAGGATTCTCAAACCTTTTACGAAAGACTTTCACTCTGTTCTGTTTCTGGAAACTGATCATAGGCATTTTCCCTTTTGGAAAATCATAGGGTTTTGACAGGGAGGCAGTGTCCTCAGACAGCTGGGGTCAGATGAGTGGTGGCAACTGGCAAAGTGTTGTGATGCTTTAGGATGATGTCAGCATGGTCACAATAAAAAAAAAAAAACTTTTTCTGTTGTTTACTATCTTCTACTTCAATTAGCATGTTAATATTTTCAAACAAGCATAAAACAGCTTGTATAGTGGGAATCTCAAAGGTATGTAGGTGTTTGTCAACACGAAACTATAGGACACAAACTGAAGAGACAAATATTTTTACCAAAATTCAGGGCAATTCATTTAATAGTTGATCTTTAGTCAAAACAAAAATGTCAACCTCGATGACGCAAGAGAAAGTCAGGGGATCCTTCAAATCAGAATTCATAAGAGGATCATAAATTACAACATTTAATGGCAAACCACCCATCATGTCATCTCTACCACAGTACTATAACTTTAGATAGTGTTTCCCAGACATCAGGCAGCAAACTCATGACCAAAGTCGTCATCAGCTCTAAAGGTATAAATCAAATTACTTTATATTTAAAAGACGTGATACCGCAGGTATACACTCTGCCAAATCTTAGATTAATCCTGTGGACTCAAAAGTCTGTTTGTGCTCAATCATTACAAAATGCTGTGACATGAAGTCATACACACCAATGTGAATAAAAGGATTGAAAAACAGCTGGATCATTGTGATTCATTTTTGGAAAACAAATTTAACTACAAGATGACAAGACAGAGGAACATGCAGCTTTTCTCGATGGAAACTGTAGGGCAAAGCACAATTTTAAAGTAAAGACTAATCCACATTGTCTGCTAAATTCCCTGAAAATTAACACTTGCTTTAAATTTAACTCTTAACCATGATCTTGCACGAACAGTCATTTCATTATCAAAGCTTTCACAGAATCAGCACCTCAGTATCAATAACCCATTCGATAAATATTAACTCAATTTTTCTTAAGTAGCAGGAAATCATACTGCTCACAGAGCTTTTCTAATTCTCACATTCAGTACAGACATTTAACTCCCTCTCCTCATTTCAAACCCTTTATCATAAGTCAGCAAAGACATACTATCATGTCTACATATTTCTGCCAATGTCTCCATGACAACAGCTCACTAACTGGAACTATTCAATTTTTCCAACACCATCAGACATTAAATTCGTTAAAATTATGCATAACAATATGGTCAGAAAAACCCATCAATGTCAACGGCTAGCCTTATGTTTTCAGAGAAAAGAAGCAAGACTTTATTTTCCATCTTGTTACTGGCCAAGATAATCCACTTCTTATGAAGATGGCATCTTGACAGAGAAGAGAGTGAATGGCAGATCACCAGCCATGAGATTACAAGAGGAACCCACAGTTCGGTTCCTCGCTCATTTTGAAACCCTTCAGCTTTCATTTTAATGCAGATTTCCAGTGTAATAAGGGCTGCACCACACAGAGAGATAACCTGAAGAAACACTCATTAGAAAAAAAAAAAAAAATCAGACTTCAAACAATGTAAGACATAAATATAAAAAGAAATCAAGCGAACCAAGGGATGTCACTGGTATACAGTGACAGTTAAAGTTTTTACACGCCTTTGCCCTTTGAGGTTATAAATAAGACAAAGAGGAGGAATGTACTCCCTATTTGAGTTTTGAAAGGTAGCACAGGTACCAGTTTATTTACAAATGTTCCTGGGGAAAAAGAACAAGAAAGTACATGTTTTTTAAGCTACCTAACAAATTTTATCTAAAGGGTGCTGTCTAATGCTGCATCTACCATTTAACCTAAGGTGAAACTGATTGTATAAATACAACCTTCCCTTTAAGACCAAAATGCCACATGAACAGTGAGTATTCCAAGTGTTATTTGTCCTCAAGGATGGTGCATTTCATACTGCTGCAACTGGAAAACAGACTAAAATGGCTGCTGATGAAAACAGGCTGGATAAGAAAGAACCTTTGTGTGGGATTATAATCCTGGTCAGCCTGATGACTTTAAAGATCGATTCAGTGTCTTTGCGCCTTTTATCCCTATGGCCCGACAGTGAGCAATCCTGAAACGTTATGAAAGCTTGACAGCAATCTTCTGCTCCTTTTTCATCATTCTCTGAACCTCTTTCTCCATTTTCTTCCTTTGCTGTTCCATGGACCTCTTTTCTCTCTCAGCCATCTTCTGTTGTCTGTTAAACGAAGGCAAATGCACGGATGCAAACAATGTCATTACAGAGCACATCAGCAGAAGCTAGGTCAGCTGAGAGTGAGTAAGCCTAGAGTGGTAGTCCGAAAAAAATAAATAAATAAAAAGGGTGGATGCTGCCACCTGCTGGCCACTGGGTAAATCTACAGTCCTTAAATAAAAGTAACAAGAAGCAGATCATGGAAAATATTCTTTACCTGTTACAATTCTGCCTATTACAATAAAATACAGTTCAAGACAAGCTAGTGAACATTTTGGAGCATTTAGCAGCAGAGCGTAGATTCATCATGAAGCCAGAAATACAATTTCAGGTAAATAAGAACATTTTCCTCATAACTTCTGCACATCAGGTTAAAAGCATATGGCTTGTTGTTGTTAATAACTTGTTTATGTTGCCCAAAAGTAGCCGAAACCTACATACTTGTTGCTGTAACTGTTTTAAACGGACAAGTGGATTAATAATGATGAATGTTGATGACCTGATAACACCTGACCAACAGACAGTAGTGCATATGTATGTACTACACTGTATGTAGACACAGATTCAAGTCATTTTTACCTGAGCACCTCTTCTGCCTCCCAGGCTGCATCAGACTCATCCTCCCATGCGTTTGTATCCTCCTGCCAGTTGTCCATTTCTCCCAACTCAGCCTGTACAAAAGCAGTGTCCATTCATTTCTGTGAAGATGCTACTGTAACTACAATAGATGGCTGTACAAGTTAATAGACACACACTATGGGGAGTAATAACTGTTGAGGACTGAGCTTCTGCTGTAGAAATGTGTTTTAACACATTTAACATCACAAGAAGATTCAAGGAAAAATGAAGAAATTTGATTTTTTTCTTTTTGTATACAAGTCTAACCTCCTACCACTTTCACTAACGCCTTTACAAACCTAACAAGTTACACAACAAGTTTTACTTTGAATCCATTTCTCTTCTAGCATATTCAAATATTACATTTCCAAAAGCTGTCCAATCGAAACATGTAAAAACCCAGGGCCGGAGTATGTATTAGGACTGAGCTGCAGGTCCCCATCTCTGCTCTGCAAGGTCAGAGTGTAAAACTGTAACTCACCGAGGGAGGACTGAAGGTCATCATATCCTGAGAGGCTGCCAGTCTGCTGGAGAATCCCACTGAGCCATCAGGCACTAGGTAGTTCAAAGGCTCCCTTTTCTTCAGCACAATCTGTAGCATGGAGCCCAGACACAGAGGAGAAGACTTAACACCTTAACACCTAAATCATTAGATTTCATTAAATCTAAATACAATTCACCCTACATAATGACACACTTGGTAGCTAACAAGACCAGCTCTGCAAACGTAATGACATGTAATGAATGTCACCAGCTTGGCAAAAATATATTCAAGACATCCTGTGTATCATTCATTTTG
The DNA here is from genome assembly GCF_900324485.2 of Mastacembelus armatus. NCBI lineage: Eukaryota > Metazoa > Chordata > Actinopteri > Synbranchiformes > Mastacembelidae > Mastacembelus > Mastacembelus armatus. Next base: position 7,321,489 of record NC_046648.1, read on the forward strand.
CTGTGCTGCACTGTCCGGTTGGCATACCTTCTGTGTTTTCCTGATAGTGGGGGCCATGTCTTTGAAATAGTCGGGTTCATCATCTGCATCGTTGGGTGGAGGGGAAACATTTCCATTTCCACCTTCAATCTTAATACTTGTCGGAGCTTCTTCGTCCCAGGAGCTCCATTCTTCAATCTCTGGCTGTGCAGACCAGAACATAAAATATCATTTGAAGTCATGCATTTCAGTAGAAAATGAATGTGTATGTGTATGTATGAATGTGTATTAACAGATATAGTGGTTTTAGATAGCATTCAAATCCCTTTTTGTAGATGCCCCTTTGGCAACAATAACAGTTATGAGTCTTTGTGGGTAAGTCTCTACCCTACTTCTCCCTCCTGCTGAGAAGTGGCCGATGATGCTGCCACCACCAGGTTTCACTGTAGGGATGGTATTAGCGAGGTGATGAGCAGTGCCTGGTGTTTACTGGTCACAGCCCTTAGACTTCTGCCTAAACTATGACATTTTGTCTTATCAGACCAAAGAATATTTTCCCCCATGTCTCAGAGTACTTTAAATACGGTTTGCTCCAAGCAGGTTGTTATATGACTTTTACAGTCCACAAACATGTATGTCAGGTTGGTGACTCTAAATTTCCCATAGGAGTGAGGGTGAGTATATGTGGTTGTTTGTCTCTATGTGGCCCTGTGGACTGGTGACCTGTCCAGGGTGTACCCCTGCCTTTCACCCAAAGAGAGCTGGGATAAGCTTAACACTGAAAAGCAAAACCACAACACAATTAAGTGTGCAAAAGGAGAAGGGGCCTGAATACTTTCCGAAGCACGTGTACATTAAAATTCAGAGATGACTCAAATGATGATTATTCCAGTATTTCCCTTTCCAAATATAGAATTCTTGTCTCTGAGCTCCACAGGGCAGATGCTGCTAATTGATGCAATACCCACCTGCTTTGGTACTGATGTTGAAAAATCCACTGTTGTTGGGAGGGTTATTTGATCACCGCTGAGTTTGCGACCCCTGCCAGTCCTGCAGAGTAATATAATAAAAAAAAAAAAGTCAAAAGAAACTAATCTGATAGTGTAAAAGTCAGCAAATCAGACCTCTTTAGTGTGTAAAGACTGTTTTACTAACCACGACCTAAAAGCTCTGCCAAGTTAATATTATTTAGAGATTACAAGAATTATAGCAAGAATTGAGGGCTAGCTAGGTGGGTGTGGAATGTTTTACCAAAACGCAGGTCAAGTACCACAAATTTATTGTGGTATTTTTAAACAAATATATTTCTTTCAGACAAGGTTTTTAATGTATCTCTGTTTAGAAATCAGTGTTATGCTGAATATAGCATTCATGAGTGGCACTGGACATTTGTTAAGTGTTCTGTAGCCCTTACCTACATATCAACCTTTTAAAAAAGGAAAGTAAGCTGGCTAGACATGTGCAGATCTTGAAGAGACGGAACTGAGTGATGGCCATGATGAGATGTAGCTGATGGGAAAGAAAAAACAAAAACATTAGCATTTGGGTTTGCTGCGATGTGCGTGTGTCTTGTTTTTAGTGTAGTGACCCCAAGTCTTCAGCAAACATATATTTCTGCAGGAGAAATAGTTTGCCCGGAGTCCTGCTGGCGTATATGAACATGATGTCCAACCACTGGATTCATCATCTGGAAAGATGAGAGAAGAGACTGCGAAATTTCACAAGTAATCGCAGACACACCAACGACATATATATTCTTCTGTTTAATAGGAAGTTTTCACAAACAAGAGATCGCAATAAGGCTTAGGTTAACGATGGATATAACACAACCACTACCGATATTTCTGTAACATAAACGCATGATTTTTTTTTCCACAGCGTGTAAACAAACACTCGCCTTGCAAGACGTCAGGACAGCGTTTGCAGAGCAGCAGTTTCTTTTCGTGGGCTTCAACACACAAGTTCATTTATTTGCTAATCGTTGCTTGCTAGCTTAGCCCCCAGGAGAACATGGTATTTCTGAAGCCTCTGACCGTCTTCGTAAGTGGACACATTGACGGTGACAAATCAGATCCCTGTCGTGTCAAAAGTAGGCATATAAGAGTTGTAAACGCCAATGTGGTTTGATGACAACACTCCTAAAATTAGCGTCGTCGCTCATCTCTGTCCCGTGGCTGCCATCTTTGAGCTGGGAGGAGCAGGAAACAGGGAAGTACAGCGTGGTCCTGTTACTTTCAGAAGCTGTTGGAAATTGGTGTTGCATCATGTGCCTTGTGTTTTCCGTAGACTTATTTCACCTCATGCAGATTGAAGTGACATTTGGTACTTTATCCAAGGGACATGTGAATCATCTTTAAAGACACTATGGTAGAACATGCATTTAACTATTCACCTTTCAGAATTTATATTCTCCACGCAGATATTTTTTAATTAAATATATTTTCCGATATATAGTCTGCATTCTTATCATTATGCAGATTATAAAGACTATTCACAGTATTTCATGGGTTGTCCCAAACACACGAAGACAATTATTGCTATCATCTTTGTTTGTGAAAATGAGTTATATGGATAAAAGTGTAATTTCAAGACCAGCATAATGAACGGCAGTTTAATCTGTAACGCGAATGCACCATGTCGTCATCACAAACCACCCAATCAACGCACGGATTTGGAGGGAAGTAGCATATTTGAAAACGGGGAGTTCTGTTGAAATTTATTTTCGTGTCCCGTAAGAGAGAAGGGATTAATAAAAGCGTCAATACGGTGAGATGTTTGTGACAGTAACATTTTTCTTTTAATGTAGTTGAAGATGCCAATATATATGTTTTAACTGAACTAGATTTTGCATGAATCACAAAAGAACGAACTCGCATACAACGGTTAGCAATTACGTCAGCTAACATGTTAGCTAAGGTTAGCTAGCCAGGCTAATTCAAACTGTAAACAAAGGGAGTAACTATGTTTCTCACCTAAAGAGGACCGATAGGTTGTCCTTTGTCAGTCTAGCCTGCTTCTCAGTAAGTTCCAGCTAACGTTATAGTTCAGCAAAGCCGCTAATACTTTGATGCCAAAATGTGAACAAACGACTCAAAAGACTGCACCTTTTAATGGGATATAAGTGAAATCCATGGCTGATGTACATTTACGTTTAAATGCTCGTTGTGTTGAACAGTTTTTGGTGAAGAGAGCAGACATACTGTAATCCGGTTGTGCAGTAGAATATGTGTCTTTCATTACAGATGGAGGAAGAGGAGCACACAGACAGAAAGCAGCAGTTTGCCATGATTTTTCAAAGGCTCAACAAAATTAAGAAGTATCTCAGTGACGGTAATAGCATACCAAGTAATCTTGGCAATAATGTAAATGGTTCATATAGCTGTTCGTACTATGTTCATATGTTATGAAGTTATCATGAAACCATGCACTTCTTACAGATGACACAGACAATATTAACCAGGTGATCGGGTCAAACTCACCTGAATCTTGCCTCTCGTATTTGATGGACCTGGAGAAAAAAGGGGACCCTCACCTGAATCATAACCACCTCACTAGACTCATTGACTTTTATACCAGAGTGTTCTTCAGTATGCCACTGGGAAAATACTGTCAAAATGAGAGCTATGCTAGGATGCTGGTCAGATTTGCAGAGCTGAAAGCGTAAGTAACCAAAGTTTGGCTTATTTCCTAAGACCTTTGTTTGCTTTCCAGTTTTGGTTAGGCATCACAAGATTTCATAAAAGAATGTGTATTAGCTGCACTTTCTGTTATTTTATTTTATTTAATTATTTTTGCTTTTTATTAGGATTCAAGATATTAATGAAGCAGAAGACAACTTCAATGTGGCAAGATCTCACAGCCCAAACTTTGCATTTGTCCACATAGCACATGCAAGGTTTGAGCATTCTCAAGGTAGACATGTATATTTTCTTGTTCTTGCAAAAAATAAATACATTCCCATGACATTTTATCTGAGACCTAACAGTGTCTGCTGTTTCATCTTACCAGGCAACACAAAGAGAGGCATTTACATATTAAAGAATGCTATTGAACAGGGTGCCAAACCAAAGAAGGTGCTGGAAGCTACCTTGCAGAGCATGCAGTCAGGGAAAAGACAAGTCTTCTGTTCAGAGGATAAGGAAAATGCACCATGTGAGTATTTATTATTTTACTCCAAGGCATGATGTGATGAGACTCGTGTACGGCAATTCAGAAATTCAAAGTTTACCATTACAGTGTAATTTCCTTATATAACATTATTAATTTACTATTCTTATATGTTTCTAATGCTTATCTCATTTTCTTATCTTTATGCCAGTGTTGCAGAATGCTAACATGCATGATCCTGTGAAAAAAGGCTCAGAATTCCAAAAAGCAGGCAGGATATCAGATGGCACAGGAGACTTGCAGCTCTCCGGTGTTTCTGGTTCAGGGTAAGTATAAAACTTTAGAAGTCAGAGGTAACATAAGCCCTTCTGTTGTGATATGTCTGACATCTTATGCTGATTTCTGGCTTTGAGGACTGAGCCCCTGGGTGGCTCATCATATGACCAACTGCCAGACTGGAGAGCTGGATCTCAACGCAAGAGAACAATTTTCGTGGTGAGTTACATTTTACCCTGCTTGCGTTACCAGAAATTACTTTTACATGTATTGAATGTTTTTCTTTGACATGAAGTTATTTCAAATTAGACCTAGAAGTTTTAAAGTTGTATTCTCATCATCTGCTTTACAGCCAGGGAGAGTTCCTGTAGTGCCCTTCTCAATCCCAGAAAAGGATGGTGATGATGATGATGATGCCAACTATAGTCATGGAAAACCCTTGACTAAAAGTGATGCATCAGTCCCCGCCTGTTTGTTCCGGTATTATTTCTGAACATGTTTAATGTGCTTATGTCTGCTATGCCATATGGAACCTCTTTTTTTTTTTTTTTTTTTTTTGGTTTAATTATATAAATAAATAAATATACACACACATGCCATTTATGCCATACCTCACAGACAAAATCTACTTTAGGTGCGTGTGGGTAATAACAATGTAATGCATGGTAAATACTTTAATTGTTTAATTTTGCCTTAGGCAAACATCTGGTTCAAACGTGAACCCTGTATTTGGGCTGTCATCCTCAAAGAAAAATGCTGCAGATGGAGATTTACTCAATCTTGAAGTGAGTATAAACCTACCATATTAGTTTCAGTCTATGCAATGTCAGCCTTTGTTGTCTGTGCTCAACAAAAAATGTTCACCCTGAGCAGAAGAAAGTGTGTTACCTTTCTCCTCAATTATTGCATCGCTCTTAGGAGGACCAGGCAGCTGCAGAATCCACCACCACATTCCTTCACACCCATGCCACAGCAGATAATCCCAAACTGGAAGGTATTGTCTAACCTTGAAAAGATGTTAGGTTCATTTTTGTGCTCTTTAAGGAATTACAAAAATCTCTGTAAACAGTGTGTGTTTATTGTATGGACAATTTTTACTGTTTAAATTATATATTTCTCTCTGGCAGATGTAACTTACAGTTTTGACCAGGTTCTAAAAAGAAATTCCCCTGAGTCATGTTGGACTTATCTGATGAACCTGGAGAAAAGAGGCAACCCACGCATAGATGTCAGCCTCCTCAATAAACTCAAGCACTGTTATTCAAAAGTCTTTTCCAAGCTGCCTATCAGACAGTACAGCAAAAATGCCAGCTATGCCAAAATACTGGTCAGATATGCAGAGCTCAAGGGGTGAGTGTGAATGCAAATTTTATTTTTGCAGTTGAGTTTTGTCACAGTACGGTTATTTGACTGGATGTGAAAAGAGTGATGCAGTATTAATGGTATAAACTGACTGTGTGAAAGGCATCCATCTTATTGTGATGTTAAACCTTTCACTTTGTCTGATGTTTAAGAGGCCTGAAAATATTCTGTGTTCTATTTTAATATTACTGTTATTTTTTAAAAGTATATCAAAGTTTTGTCATGTGCTATTTACGTGTAACCACATTTCTTTTTCTGCAGGATTGAAGACCCAGAGGAAGCACTGGACTACTTTATAGTTGCAACATCCAACTGCAAAGAGTTTGCCTTTGTCCACATAGCACATGCCCAGTTTCAGCTCTCTCAAGGTATTAGATTTTTTTTTTTTTTTTTAAAATTCCCCAAAGATCTGGCCTATAGAATGGACAGACACTAATCAGACTTGCAATTCATAGTGTTTCATGGAATACATGCTATATTATTGTGTCCAGCTGTGATCAGAACGACTCCCAAACTGGAGGCAATTTGTTGGGGATTTGCCAGTGTGCCATCCTTTATTGCAAAACGCAGTTAAAAAAGGATTCCCCCCCCCCCCCCCCCTTTCGTTTTTTACTTTCAAGGAAATGTGATGAAAGCAACCTCAATTTTACACAAAGCCCAGGCGTTAAATGCCAGGCCAGCTGAGCACCTGGAGGTGGCCATGCATAAGCTGAAAGCTGGGGAGAAAGAGATAATGCTCACCAAGGAAGAGGAGCAAACCACAGGTAGACATTAATTGAAGATTCTGTCGTTATAAAGGTCAAATCATCGGAAAGGACACGGTCTGCAACTCCTGTTGTCACTCGTGTTTCATTTTGGTTTTTTTTTGTTTTTTTTCTAGAAGTACAAACAGTTGTGCGAGGAAGTATGCCAAGCTATGGTGGAAACCATGAACCTGAGCTTCCTGCTCGTGTTTTTCGCTCAGTGGAGCAACCTAAAAACACCAGCAAGGAGCCCCTATCAGACCGGAAGATGTCAGTTCTCATTAGCCGGCATGTGTCACCAGAGGTGTGCTAAAATTCTTTGTCTGCTACTACTCTCTGTGATGCATTTTTACCTATCCTTTGTAAGAGGTTCTATTATTTGGGGGTATTGTTTACAGTGTTGGCTAGTCTTACCTTGTTAATTTATTTAGTTCTCTGTCCTTGCTCCTAGCTGGCAGAATTGGGCACTGTCTTCTCTTTTCTGTAATTGTGAGGACAGTTTACCAAATGAGGGCATCACATTCCCTTTATTAATTGCTAATATTATTAATTCATCACTGGGATATCAGTATCATTTATAATCATTTCATGTGAGTTTCAAATGAACATGATTTAATCTTATAACATTACCCAGTGTTGAACAAATCCAAATGATTTTGTTCATAGGATAAACATACAACCCCACCTGAGCCCAGACCCATTCCTCATGTACTGGAACCATTTCCCACTCCATCCTTCCAGCTTTCATCCAGGATGAAACCGCAAACAGTCTGCCAGACACCGAGCAGTGACAGAAACCCCTGTGCTAGCAGGTAATGTTGAGAATATTATTGGTTGCACTTAATTAGCTTTAAAGGTCCTGGGAATTGTTGTTTCTTTATGTGCATATTTATACCAATAGAAATCTGCCCAGTTACACATACTCCATCTTTCTTTCCCTCAGCTTTATTACTCCTGTTGTAAAGAGAGTGCCCGAGGTGTCTTCCTCTGCAGCAGCACACAGAGCTGGACCTGTTCAGCAGCCAAGCACACCTCTAAAGCAAGATGCAGGTTTCCTAACCCCACAGGTAAAGTATGTTCTAATCAACTGAAAAGCTTTTTAAAATTTTTTTTTTTTTTTTTTTTTTTTGAGGCATGCCTTTTACTATGTACCTAGCTGTTACCAGTCTGAACACATCTGTTTTTTTCAACCAAGAGTCATTGATGTTTGTGTTAAATATACAGCAACAGCAATAACCTGAAATCAGTCACATGATCAAGAGAGATCTGGGCTCTTAATGTTCCTTTTTCTGAAGCATTAAAAAAACAACTGGACATGTAGAAATCAATATAGCTTGTCTTGATGTTAAAATGCTTTCTATGGGACTATAAAAGGACTTTTTCTGTTTTAAGGTTTGCTACTCAAAGAATCATTCAGAACTGTAGTAACTGGATGTATCTTTTTCTTTTTAAATCTAATGTTAGGCATCCATTACTCCATTATCAAATGAATCCATTACCATTAAGGGCAAGCAGTTCTTCATCCTCAAGATGATTGGACGTGGTGGATCAAGCAAGGTAAAATGTTATTGATTTTATATATGCAAAAAAAAAAAAGAAACAGATACCTTTTATCATTTTATTTTTCCTTCATGTCTTAACTATAACCATGTGTTATTGTCCATGGTTGAGTTAACACGCTTATACCTGTCTTTCTAGGTCTACCAGGTCCTCGATCATAAGAAGCAACTGTTTGCTGTGAAATACGTGGACCTTGAGGAGGCTGATGCTCAGACAATAGAAAGTTACAAAAATGAGATTGGACATCTGAACCACTTGCAGCAATACAGCGATCAAATTATAAAGCTCTATGATTAGTGAGTACATGGCCACAAATACTGCTAATACACGACATCCAGGCCAAATGAACAGATGAAATATCATTTTTATTTGGTTTTCTTCAAACCATTTTGAGTTGAACAGCACTGCACTGCCACCAGACTAAATGATTTAAGAGAAAGTCAGTTCTCCTTGTAATTATGATCTCTGAAACAAATATGCTGATTATTTTATATGTGTTTTCAGTGAAATAACCAACAGCTACATCTACATGCTGATGGAGTGTGGAAACTTGGATCTGAACACTTGGTTGCGAAACCGCAAGACTGTGAATCCATTGGATAGGAAGTTCTACTGGAAGAACATGCTGGAGGCCGTCCATACCATTCACAAACATGGTTGTGCTCCTGTTAAAGCGCTCAGGGCTATAAATGGTACACCGGTGATACTTCCTAACCGTTACAAATATGCATGTCATCTTTGCAGGAATTGTCCACAGTGACTTGAAGCCAGCTAATTTTGTCATCGTGAATGGTTCACTGAAGCTTATTGACTTTGGCATTGCAAACAGAATCCAGCCAGATGTAACAAGCATCATGAAGGATTCACAAGTAAGATTTTTGTTGTATAGAGTCTCTTGCCTATACTATTAACCTGCATCCCACAGTCTGTACTCTGTAACACATGGTATTTGCCAAACATAGGTTGGAACCCTGAACTACATGCCTCCTGAAGCCATCAAAGATACGTCATCAAAACCAGGAAAAGCACGCTCAAAGGTATTTTGCTCACTATTAGATTCAACAGCCTGTACAGTAAGCTATGAATTCAGTGATGAGGTTAAACACATCATTTGTTGCACAGATTAGTCCTAAAGGTGACGTGTGGTCCCTTGGATGCATCCTGTACTATATGACTTATGGGAAGACTCCATTCCAAAGCATCACCAATCAGATTACCAAGCTACAGGCTATCATCGATCCTTCTCATAAGATCCAGTTTCCTGACATCTCTGAGAAGGATTTGCTGGATGTTTTGAAGGTGAGACCACAAATATACTACATTAGTGTAATGTGAACATAAAACATACAAGTAAATGCTCAACAGTTCACTACACTTAAAGATATCCACTATTTTGAAATGGTCCATCTTATATTGACTTAATTTGTGTTTAACTGATATATTGGTCTATGAGCTTGGAACATACTGTCCTTTTCATAAAGATAAGTCAGTCAATTTATCATCGCTGCAAGAGATATAACTTTGCTTGCATAAAAGCTTTTAAACTGATCATGTTAACTCCATATTGACTTCAGACATTTCTACGCAAAGGATGTTTATGTATGTTTTTCTTTTTTATCAGAAGAAATTGTTCTGGGGGAATAGTTGCTGGTCAGTTATTAATATCAGTCTGGTTTTTCCACATATGTCATTCTGTTCAGTAACAGAAATCCTAAAGATATCCTATGTGCTTTTTACAGGTATTCTATAAAAATTAAACAAATAAATAAGTGCACTTTGCAAGTAAATAAAGTGTGTAATGGCTGATATATGCTTCCATTGTTTGTGCCCAACTGTTATATTGATGCTGAAAGATTAAGAAATCTGGATCAATTTTTGTATGATGAATTTGCTCAAAGCAAAGCTGGACTGTGTTTCTCTTTAAAAAATGAGTCTTTGTTATAGATATAGCTAAAATACTCATACCTATTTACTCACCAATCAAGGCCATGGATTTAAACAGTGTCAGATCTTAGAGGTATACTGGTGATATAAAATTTACTAAGCTCTATTGTTTCTCTGGTTGCTCAGAGGTGCTTGGTACGAAACCCCAGAGAGAGAATCTCTCTTGCAGAGTTGCTGGACCATCCATACCTACAGCTAAAGCCTCAAGGATCACCTGAACCAGGTTACACCCACTCATCAGCACAAAGTCAGTGTACTCAGAAGCCAGTTTCCCTGTTCACTACATGACTGATATTCAATTCACTTTTTTCAGAGTATTTATGTAACAATGATCTCAAGAAGATCTTAACAGACCTCGCAGCACTTCAGTCTCCAAACAGCATCATCCGAGCAGCTAATGTAAGTTTTATTTGAAAGAAACTTTGTTTCCATTCATAAGTTGCTTAAATTGTAATTCATGTTTCTGCATTTCATAGAATCTGGCCAAAATGTGCAACAGCGGCAAGAAGTTGGATGTTGCAGAGTGTGCGAAGTCATCGTCCTAACCATCCTGTACAATGTGTTGTGGATTTTTATTTTGTTTGTTCATATACCGCCCCTCCCCATGCCTACCATATACCATGCCTACCTTTAACCATATAAAATACATATATACCATATCCTTACAAGCTGGTTTATTTCTGAGCCGATATAAACTGAGAACTGACAAGGTGTATCTTTTTAATGCATTTTTTGAAATGGTATGGAATCACGATGTAAAAAAACAATGGACATTTTTTTTCCTGTAGGGCACATTTTTCAATTGTTGATACTTTTTGTTTTATGTTATGTCATGTCTTCCTAATCTGTGGTCTTTTTTTAAATCCCTCTTTACTGAAAAACAATTCTCAGTAAAACAAGCTAGTGTCAGAAAGCCGTCAAATGTAGTTTTGCAAAGTTAAACCAGAATAAAGTAGACTATGCTATTAAATAACTTATATTTGCATCTAAGATTTCTTACTTCAAAAAACAACTCCGAAGGCTAGGACTTTTAAGTGTATGAAGAAAGAGTCAGATGTGTGTGATCTGTGCTCTGTGTATATGCTCCTAATAACAATCTGTAGTGCCGGCCTGTACTCTGCAGTCCCTATCAGTTCACTGTGGCTGTTCTATGCTTATATTACCGGCAGGATTTAAAATGGACCCACATACCATTTAGTGCAACCTGCAACCCAGCTGCACAGTTGGTATCTGTGCAGGTAGTGGACGCAGGAAGTTGAATAAAGCGTCAGTGGTAGAAATGTGAGAAGGCTCAGATGGGGGCCGGCAAAATAAATAAAACATACATACGGTTTTAAAAACAGCTAGATTTAAGAATTTATTCCCATATCTCAAAGTCAAAATGACAATGTCCCCAACTTTTGCAAAGTGTATCGCACAGATTTTAACTCACACCGGCACAGAAGGGCACACCGACCATTTTGACCTTCAAAACTAAAGGACGGAAGAGACAAAACCGTGTAACATGGTTTAGGATTTAAAATTAGTAATAAGTAAAAACAAGCCACGTCGTTATATCCTTTTTTTTTTAAAAAAAAAAAAAAAGAACTTTTTGACAATCTCACTATATTTTGTACAAGTAAGTATTCCTTGTCTGAAATGAGAAAAACAGCTTTTCTGCAAAGAAGACTGGGAAAAATCGCATTGTTGATATAAGTGAAGAAGACCCACCTGTCCACACAGACAACACTGGATGTTTCGCCCCCATGTGGGCGCTGTTGATATTATTGTTGCGGCTCTATACTGCACGAACATGACGTGCGCACTGATCGTGTACAAAACAGCGCACACCGCCCCCTGTTTGACCAATCACAACCTTTTACTCTTCATGGAGGCTGCACAGAGTGTTCTCACTCTGCCACTTTTTTCGGGTACCTCAGGGAGTCGACAATATTCTCCTTTCCCCAAAGAGCCTGTGTAATATTTTAGACGGCTTTATGTAAGAAATTACAATATTCAAATAAATTACCATCAACAAGTAGTTCTCAAAATACAAAGATGTATTACACCACATATTGTTCGAAGCCTCAAAGGGATATTATTTTACATAAAAACGTATTTTATTTCGCAGGTGCGAACACAGCGCTGGTCAATACAGCAGTGAACTAAACATTGGATCAGTCCAAACTGACAAGGTCCGGACAAGAAAGAGCAGTGAGTAGGTTTGGGTCTGGGCTTGATACCGGAATATCTTCCCACTTGAGGGCCATCGCTTTACTAGACGATCTTCACTCTGTTCATTTTGTCCTTCCGGGCTGGTTTGTCATAACAACAGTGATGGCGGCTGCTGCTCGGTTCTTTATCCGAAGTGCAAACTCAAAACTTTCCTTCACCGGTTTTGGCACCGGGGGTCACAGCGGTTTTGGAGCAGCTCTGCTGAAACTGTGGCCGAGCTGCAACTCCCGCAATAAAACACAGCGACGACATGTGGCGCACTTCAGCTTTCAGCCCGACCCCGTTCCGACACAATATGGTGAGTAGAGGTCCCGGCTAACGCAGGTAGCTAACACTGCGGTGGGAGGAACAACTGGAGGGTGCAGCTAAGACTACTAAGCTACTAAGCTAAGCTTCTCAGAGGTCACCAGCACTGTGAACACTTCATGGCTGGAAGAGTTGTGTTTGCATCGAGTGCTCAGGTGTCAACATGAACACAGACATTAGATAAGACCCGGGTTACCGCTATGTAAGTCAGAAAACTGTGGTGTTTGAAACCCAGCAGGGAGGCAGGACCTGAACCACGGTGTTGGGAGGTTCTTGGCTGAACAGCATGGACTTCTGTAACTTTGTGGTGGTAGAGAAATAAAAAAGAAAACAACTCTATAGAAATATCAGTAGTTAACTTGCGATGAGAGGTCAAATGGGCTTGCATTTTGGAGTTAAAACAGATTAGTTCTGCAACTAATCATCTGCACTGGGGATGGTACTGTGTCCAGGTGACCCACATAGGGCTCCCATAAATTCATGGAGGGGAAGAAACGAGCAGCAAAAGTTGACAATTCTGGCTTATCCCACAAAAAACCTCAATAATGTAATACTAATGTAAAGGATACTATAGCAACAAGCATCAAACACTATTTTCCTTATTATTATTATTGTATTGTACCATAAACTATATACTATGCATACACACACACACACATATACATAGATGCCCCTGTGTTTTATCATATCCAAAAATTAGCATAGCTACCCTCAAACAGCCAAGACCAACATTAATTTATACAGATGTATGTTTTCCAATCTTTGTGAAATAATCTGATCATTCATATTACATTCCTAACACTTTATGGAAGTCCACTTAACTTCTTAAGTGGACTTAATTGTCCACAAAACACATGTAACCTGGATGGACAAACTCCCATGACCCCTCCAGTAGCCTTGCAAGGATGAAGAGTTGGTCCATTGTTTCTTGGCCAGGGTAGAGACTCTTTAAAATGTGTGTTTCATCATTATTTCTTTTAACTTGTAGGTCCCACCCAGAAAATGAACTTGTTCCAGTCAATAACAAGTGCCTTGGACGACACTCTTGCCAGTGATCCTACAGCAGGTAGGATGGGACTCCTGATAACAACCATGCAGTCTTTGAAAGTACACATTAGCTGACAGTTGGATTGTGTATCCAAGTCCATTCTGATGTGTGAATGGAAATCACGTTATTTACACACGCTCTTCCTTTTAATGATGTAAATGGTGTTATTGTAATGAATTTGATAGCCCCATTTAAAATTTTGGACACACTTTCTGATTCAGTGCTTTTTTTCTTTAGTCTGTTGAAAAACATGAATGAGCTTTTCAACCTTGGAACTATGTGCTTTTGAGATGGTATTCTCGAGAGCCTGTTGTTGCAAAGAGGAAGAGCTGTTGTGGACACCCTGTTTCCAAAAGTGAAAATCCCATTCATGGCTTCTGTGACTGATAGTTGAGCTTTTCCTGTCTTGGGTTGCCTTGATGCCTCGTTAGTGCAAAAGATGAACAATACCTGCAGCTTAAAAGATTTTAAATTTGGATTCTGATTCAGTTTTGGAAATTAGGTGTCATGTGCAAGTTCAAAAAGGAAGTAATTTAAATACATGACTGCCTCTTTTCACATTACTGACTGGCTATATCTGCATCTCATCGGTGGGCTCTCTTATGTACTGCACTGTACACTCGGATCACTGTGTTGTCTTTTATTTTTTATCTTGCAGTTATCTTTGGGGAAGATGTTGCCTTTGGTGGAGTATTCCGCTGCACAGTTGGTCTGAGAGACAAATATGGTAATATGTTTCATTCTTCTTCAATCCCTCACCCTAATTCAAAACTCACAATCCCTGAATCTGATGAGCATCCTGTTCTGACTGTGCTATACATGACTTTGCCACTAGGTAGCAGTAAAGGACCATGAGGAATCTCACCAACAAGCTGTCTTGCAATATTATATTACTCCTCATTGTTCACCTAAAGTACCATAAGGATCTGTTTGCACTTATTTGTCCATTGTAGCAATGAAGCCTTTCATGAGCATTGTATGACAGTGCTCTTTGCTGAGAGTTTGATATTGAGTTTGCTGTTTTCCCTCCAGTGCTCTAAATATTTCCTATATTTGAAATGTAATATCCAAAATCTTCAAGTTGGCCATCTTTCTAACGAGATCGACCTCATTTTATAGTTACAGTTACTACTTGATCCCAGGTTGTGGTAATGTGCTTGGCTGATATGACTTCTTGGGGCACTTAAATACAGAAGAGCCATCCATCACTATTGTGATTTAATAAAACCTGTGCTTTGCCTTCTATGTCAGTTTTGAAGTCCCTGCTTGAAGTGTAGTTGTATCATGATTCATTATACTACAAAGTAATATTAGTTTGTTTAGTGGTGACGATACTTTCTACATGGACTTGATATTAGATCGCATTATGCTGTAAGATGCTTAAACTCTATGAAGGCTTCAGAGGGTAAATCACCACTGAGTTATAGTATATCAGGCAGAAGCGGTTACTATGCTCCGTTCTTTCTCACAGCAGACATTTTGACTTTTTATATTAGCAAAAGCACAAGTGTTACTAATAACAATATGATGGCTCTGTTCCATTTAAATGTCCTGGTAAGAAGCCGTACCAGGACATAACACCAGGACCCTGAAACTGAAGTAGCTACATGGAATTCAGCCATCATTCATTGTATTAATCATAACTGTGAGTATCCTGCTGTGATATGTCAAATGTGAAAAATGCTCATTGGAATGTAGCCTCTAATGCAACCTGTTGAGAGCAATGCATCTGCAGTTTATTAAACTATTAATTCACGTATCTGCCCAGTGTTATTCAGTGATGATTTTACTTTAAAATAAGCTGGCTGCTCCAATTTGGTTGTATAGTTGACTATATGACTATATTAAAAATGAAAATACCTTGGGCATTGAAATTATTAATGATAATGGCACCAATAATATCAAGAGGTTTCTGTGTAAAGTAGAGTATGGGTATGCCCAGAATTGGCACTAAGCAGAACAAGCAATGGTTGTACCTAATAAAAGACTTATTGAAGAATATTCAGCATTATAAATCAAAATGTTGCTGTCATGTCAAAACATTCATTTGGAAAGTGCCACTGTATCTTCACTGAAAGTCAGATCCCCCAACACCTGATTGACTAAATATAATATGGGAATTGCTATTTTTTTCATTTATCATTTTTTGTAAATGTAGTGTAAAATAATTGGATCTGAGTGTTTTATTCTCAGTGTTTTTTTTGTTTTTTTTAATAGCGGGGAGTCAAATCCATCCTACAGTATCTGGCTTTGCCTTTTGTTTTCATTGACATCAGAAGTGTTGACCTTTGGAGAGGGATCATTATTTTCCATCTCATCCTTGTGTACAGTGATGCTCTCAAAGCTGTTTTTATCCCCCTTAATATTGTAAGGGATGTTGCACACCTCTGCCACCTGCAGCCATTATGCAGAACAGAGGTTAATGCAGGGTGGACACTATATGAATGGCTTTTTTGCAAGGCACCCAGCTCTCCTGCTGTTGAATGTTAGCTACTCCTGAGTGCTGTTTCCCTGAAAACAGCAGCACAATGACTTAACTCTGTCCTCTGAGTAGGTCCCCCTCTCACTGATGTTTTTTTTTTTTGTTTTTTTTTGCTAAGACAAGTGTCTGTTTAAAATAGACACTAGACTTGTTCCAAGGCTGAAGATTTAGCACATTTGATGTCCACAATATGTTAACACTCCTTTGATTGTGATTTTTTTTTTTTTTTTTTTTAAACAGTTGACTTACTACTCATTGCTATGATGACACGCATAAGCGTGCGCAAACGTTATTTATTGTCACTTTCTCTTGAAGCTGCATATTTGGGGTTGGCTTCAGTCTGAGTGGCAGGGCACTAAATCTTGTTCACTTAATTGTTCAGTCCTCCAAGGGCTTGTGGTGCTGTGGTTGCTAATTGAACTTTCTGAGCACAGAGCAGGGCACATAAGGGCAAAGTTTCACTGCTGAGAAGAATGCTTGCCAGCAAAACAGAAAGACCGGATTGGCAAATACACAAAGATGAGAGCAAAAATAACACACTTGATCCAAATTTAGAGACCCACTCTTGCGGCTCTGTCAGATTATAGGGTGGAGAATGGAATTTTTTTTTCCTTCTGTTTTAACTCTGTGGGGGTTGTGTTTGCATCACAGACTTTGTTAGTTGGTGATGGAGTCATCAGTTTGTCACTTAATTTGGTTTATAACTTATTGGCATTTTAAGTGAGTGTATTCTTTGCAGTCGCTCAAGTGTGTGGCATGGACCTTGTTCTGTCATCACAGAAACCCAGTTACTCCTCAGATAACCACTAGATTGAGGACATGAGTTAACCCTTCACCCAGTAGCCACTAGTTGCTAACTTTGTAATCTTTTTTCCACCTGTTATCTAATTTCTCCCCAGGTAAGGACAGAGTCTTTAACACACCACTTTGTGAGCAGGGGATTGTGGGATTTGGTATTGGTGTAGCAGTTGCTGGTGCCACAGCCATCGCTGAGATCCAGTTTGCCGACTACATCTTTCCTGCATTTGACCAGGTAATGTCCAAAGAGACCTTTCCAAGGCAGCCATCTAGCATGGCTTAGCAGGACAAGCAAGGGTGTAATTCAGAATGTTAAAAATGACTGCATTCTATTAAAATGAGCTGTTTTTATTTTGTCAATGCAATTTCTTTGCTTTTCCTTTTGTGACAAGTCAGAGTACCTGCCATATAAAGGCTTATGATGCCGGATACTACGGTATAAGAATTAGTTGTGTTTGTAGAGTCAAGAAGTCTCAAAATATTTTACAGTACTTGCAAAATAACACTTGGGAACCCAGTGCTTGCTTTATTGTTTACATGGTCCAGGAGGATCCCAAGTCTTAGCAGTGGATCGCACACTGGATTCACTGGCACTTTGTAGATGTTTGGTTGGTTTGATTAAATGGGTAGGGGTTAGAATGAGAAAGTATCTTTTTAATTTCTGTTGTTTGCATGACCCACAGCATGAAATGTATTGTATTGACATACATTTTTCCTTGAGTAAAAGCAAAGGTGCAAAATCCATGGAAATTAGTTTATATAGGACCTATATATTAATACATTATATGCCAATATTAAGGCAAATTATCTCCTATTAGAATTACATTTAGATATAATGAAAGTATACAGTGGTCTAATTGTTTAAAATAACAATATACAGCCAGCCAAGACATGGAGCGACTACTTAACCTAGCCTGCTGAAACATACAAAAAAAAAGCCTTTAAATGGTGAAAGAATGTCAACAAGAAAATTCATTGGAAAATATTTATAATCTAAATTTGTGTTATGTGTAAACTTGGCGAATACAGTTTGACATCACTATGCTACTCCCTGATACTAAGATGATGCACCTGCATGAATGCAGTGTGTAGAATTATGTTTTATTTGTTGTACGTGCCTTGTGTACTAGTGCACACACACTGTTGCAGGGCTATAGACTGCATGCACCAAAGAGCGCAATCACACAAACAAAAAAGAGTAATCACCAAAACCTGAACATCAATTCAGCAAAATAACAAATTGTGTGATTATGTAATATATCTTTGGTTTGTATTCATGTTTCCTAGTACTGTTAATGGGATAATACCCTGTGGATGTGCAGTTTTGTTTGTGTAGAAATAATGAGAGTGGGAAAAGATGAAATGCTTTTTGCTAGCTTGTTAGCCAGCATGAAATAGTATGTGATAATAGAGTTGATTAAGTAGATTAAATCTGGTATCAGGTCTTGCCCTTTTGTGCTCTTGCTTAAAATGATGGAGTCCAAACTGAGCGAGAGACATAAAGCTGAATTAACAGCCCCCCAGAGTTTGAAGGAGGAAAACTTGGGACAACTTTTTGGAGGAGGCTTGTTATCAGAAACTGTAGGCGTATGTAAAGTAAAGTAGGGTTTTTCCCCAGTGTGTGTTTGCTGAATATTGATTATAAGAAATGAAACCTGTGATATGTCACAGTGTTCTGTTTTTTTATTAATTGTGAAATGTACTGCTTTTGCTGTTGAAACAATTTAGATGTTACATAAGATTCTGTAAAGTTTCATCTTCTTCTAACTTTTGTGGTTGTATTAACCTGAATCACATTGGTCTATTTTCAGATAGTCAATGAAGCAGCCAAGTATCGCTACCGTTCTGGCAACATGTTTGACTGCGGCAACCTCACCATTCGGGCTCCATGGGGGTGCGTTGGCCATGGATCGCTATACCACTCTCAGAGTCCAGAGGCCTTCTTTGGCCACTGTGCTGGCCTCAAGGTCAGACATCAAGTTTATTATACATTCTGACTTGTAATTGTTTTTCCTGTCTTTCTATAGTTTTTCTGTTAGTCCAATTTTTAAATGTCACATCTTGCTCCAAAACACATTCAGAAGTATTTTGGCAGAACGCTGAGATTTAGGAAATGTGCCAGTTGCAGTCCAAGTTTACAGTCATTAATTAAATTCATCCTAATACATTCTTAATGTAGTCTGGCAGACAGAACAGAACATTGTGCATATATACAAATGTTTGCGCCATAAGACATTGCTTTTCTGAGGCTGATAGTGAATCAGTTTTCACTGGAGTTAGAGCCTCATCCTGCCGTGCACCCAATTCTGTTTTCATCCAAACTCATAAATGCAGAATCCGACTGCATTTACACTGGAATTTCTAATTTTTAAAATACTATTTTTGACTTGGATTCACATTAGTTTTACCATGTAGTTAAAAGTAAAAACCCCTGAACAACACAAATATTTAAATCCCTTCTTCCTCTTATCTCTTAGTAAAACAGATAAGAGAATTCCATCATCTGGAAAGGAGTAGGACAGCCAGACATCCAGCTGAACAAATGGTTATTTTATGATTGTAATGTCATCTTGATCTGGAGTACAATATGCTCAGAACACTGATGGTGTTACAGAGATTGAATTAACAGCATCTGCTCAGTGTAAACAAGTGGAAGTTGAAATGCCAAATGCAACATCCATCGCTGATTTTTTTTTTTTTTTTTTTTTCCTTCCAAAATACTGTGCAAACATTTAATCATCATCATAAACGTTTCTCACATCATGGACCATGAAGGATTCTATAGTTTATAGCTACAGTTCATCTACTGTAACCAGTACTGAGAGCAGTGAACTTCTTGTCTCACACTATCAGCATTGTTGCTTTCATCAGATGGTCAGTCCCACACAGCATGACAGGCCTGTTACAGCCTTGTCCAGTATTACCACAATAGCCCAACTTTGAACCAAATGCCATTCAGAGGTTTGATATCTAGTCATCAGACTAAAATAGGATGCAAAAAAAGAACAAATATTGTTACAGTAAAAGACTTATGGAGAATTTGTAGTCACTCGCTGATTTTGTGTTAATCTATGTTAGATTTTGGGTTTAGCTTTGATATTACTTGTTATTGTCTTTTTCTGATTAGAATTAAACATTTATGAAACCCATCAGGACACTTGATATTTTTCTGCAGTATAAACTAATGAATGTGTCTTGTGTTCCCCAGGTTGTAATACCTCGTGGTCCTGTGCAGGCCAAGGGTTTGCTCCTCTCCTGCATTGCTGACAAGAATCCCTGCATATTCTTTGAGCCCAAGATCCTATACAGAGCAGCAGGTGAGATGGGTTGTATGTGAGTAGAAATCAGACGTCAACATGTAACTGGGGCCTTGTTAGCTTTGAGCATTTGCCCCCCTCCCTAATGTTCAGCTTCCTCCAGCGTTGTGTTTTGCTGGCCCTGTAATTATTTGCCTGCTTTTCCTTTTGAAAGCAAATGTTCTCCCTTTTAAAAGTGTGAGACAAGATAAACAATATGCCTGGCTGGAAACAGTGTGAGAGAGACCAGTAGGATTACAAGTGTGAAGTAGATTGTCTAAATGGGCTGTAGTGTTGACTGTGCAGACCTGAATCCTCTCCCCCTCCTCTTTCTGTTTAAAAGGGGCATTAGTGCTTAAGGTAGTGTGGTTAAACATGGGCAGTGTGCTGTGCAGAAAAGGTGTCCAACAAAATTGAATAAACTCAGAAGAGTTGTTCGCAGCTTTTGCAGAACAGTGCTCCCTCGGCTACATAAAATTATTGGTATTCACGGTTAGGACAGTGTTGAAGGATTAAAAATGATGTTTAAATTCATTATTCTAATAAAAGACAGAACAGGAACAGATTTGGACTACCAGCTTCAAAGCGAGGCCTCTCATTTTGTTAGTTATCCTCTTTGATAAGAGCCAGATAAGATTGTGAAACGTTACTCCTGACATTGTTTCAATTATAGGAATAGGTTTGTGATCATTGTCCAGAACATTTTCTCTGTTATGTTGTAGCCTAAAATTAAAGCCTCTCATCACCTCTCAAGCAATGACTCCATTTACATATCTCTCATATTGTTTCTGGAAAATTATTTTTTTTTAATAAAGGCAAAGACAAAATGGTGAAGATTTATGGTACATTTACATTAGAAACGCTAAATGTATCCACATGTACTAATGAAATAAGGGCTAATAACTAAAACAGTGGCAAGCTTAGAAAGCATTGCTCACTTTGTCCAACAAAACTGATAAATTAATTACAATGGGCCCACAATAATATGAAACATCTTGCTTTTTTCTGCTTTCTTTTTTAAAACACACTCTGAACATAAAATATAGAACAAAATGTGGAGGCACACTAAGTTGTATTTAGTGGCTGTGAAAGAATTGACATTTGATTGCTTGCATTATCATCATATCTTCAGAAAATAGGTAAAGCACTGCTTCATAGCAAGTCTTTGTGAATCAAATATTAAATGACAAGCTTCATGTCTCAGAGGTGATGTGGTTCAACAGGGCAGGTGTATTGAGTTCCTGGCAGCGTTTCTATTTGCATTCTTGCTTAGTTGACATTAATATTGGTTTATTAGTCCTTTGGGGAGTGATGATTCAGTAAATCAGTAATGTGCTGTATGTAAAGTCTTGATTACTGTGTTATTTCTTGCAGCATATCCAGATGGAAAATTTTAAGAATAAAGTAGATACATTTTTAAGAATTAAGATGAGGGCTGGCTAGTGTATGAGATTCTATTTTTTACTTTAAAATCAATAAATTAAATTAAATCAGTAAATTATTTTATAGTTCCACCCTCATTATTGTATAGACTTTGCTTTTGTTTCTGGTTATCCTTTTTTTTTTTTTTTTTTTTTGGTAATTCATTATGTTTTGACTTGTTTTTCCATATGCCAAATGACTCATCTGTGTCACATGATAGGTAAAGTAGTGGTAGCTTTTCAGATGTTATTTTGAGGAGCAGAGTGAACTAGCTCTTGTGCCAGGTCCACACTCTAATGATCTCTGCCTGCATTATGAGGTCATGTTTTTAATTGCAGAAGCCTTTTTCTTTTCTTATGCAGATGTTAAAAATCACAAAATTGTCTCAAGGCCATACTGTCTTTTCAACAGTGTTTGAGATTCCACTTATTAAACCATAATGTAGTTTTCATAATTCAATTTTAGCATTTTATGAAATGCTATTACTCTACTCCTATGGCATATTTTTTTTGTCTCGCCTAGAAATCTTAACCAGAACACTGAATCACTGTGTTGTATTAGCATAGTAACTGACTGAGATCTGTTTTTCTTTCCTTTACGTCTTTTCTATTTTTAAAAGGATCATTTAAGCCATTCAACGTGTGTAGAATGGGCTCCATGTCTCCCCACAGTGTAGCTACTCTACATTATTACAATTTTGACTTCATGCGTTGTCGTGTAAGAGTGCTTGTAGCTGTTCAGATCCCCCAAAATCTACTCTCTCCTTTATCCTGCAGTTTTTTGCAGCCATGAAGGTGAATGAGATTCAAAAAGTTATTAAAATGCTGCATATGGTACATTTATACTGTGCACTATAAATCTTGCTACATGATTAAAAGTGATGGCAATTTAAGTGTATGATAAGTTTTTGCATTGTAATAATTTCCATGGCTGTACGTCAGTTTTCCAAGACATTATTAACTGTTATTCAAACCATATACTTACGTGCACTCTGTCCTGGACTTTGTTTCGAAAATAGGTTGGCTGTGAGGCTCTACCATGTTTGGTCTGATATCCTATTTATGTGGCCTTTTCTTTTGATGGATTGATATTTCGTCCCACCAATGTCTTGTTGTCAAGATTAATCAGGGTTGTGGGCTTGTAGCTGGCAGAAGCTACCATTAGATCATCCATTAAATTGTGCTGATAAAAGCACACTCTCCCTCTAGTGAGAGATGAGGTTCTGGAAAAAGCATGAAAAAGAATTTTAAATGGGCCAGATTAAATGTTCTAGAGTAGCAATTTGTGTTCTTGGATGGTCTATCATGTCACCAGTTTGTCAGAGGTCTGGTCAGTTTGGAATCTGAGGATTTTACATAAAAACCACATGGTACATAGTGAAATGATGGATGAATGTGTTCACAGTAGATCCTCATTTGTTTTACATGTGACTCCGGCTTCCTCCCATAGTCCGAAGACATGCAGGTTGGCGTTAGGTTAATTGGTGACTCTAGATTGTCTGTAGGTTTAAATGTGATTGTGAGTGTTTGTCTCTGTGTGTCAGACTGGTGATCTGTACAGGGTGTACCCCACCTCTCACCCAGCTTAAGTTGGGACTGGTTGCAGCCCCCTCTGACACTGAAGAGGACTAACTGGTATAGAGAATGGATGGACACTGTGTACAAATGTGTACAATGTGTACAAACACATCTGTTACTGTGTGTGTTCCCTCAGTGGAGCAGGTTCCCGTGGAGCCCTACACTCTCCCACTCTCACAGGCCGAGATCTTACAGGAAGGAAGTGATGTCACCCTGGTTGCCTGGGGGACTCAGGTACGTGATCTCACACACTGACATACGCTCAGTGGGTGACCTGAACAATTTTATGTTGTCGTCTATCTTTTGATCATTCTCCATGGTCACTGGAAAAAAGATGCCCAGTCTCCTGTCCACTAAAGCCACAGAGGAAAGCAGTGGATTAACTTTAAGTCTGTCACAAGCCCCTTCCATCCCAGCAGGGTCCTTCAGTCGGCAGACTGCAGCTGTATTGGCTCAGGCATCTCTATAATATCAAGGCTGTTCTTGGCCTAGTATTAACACTAGGTCTCTGCAGCAGAGTTTCTAGTGTGGCCTTTCTTTTCATCTAAGAAATTGTATTTTCTCAAGCTCTCTATCAAGGTGCCTATAACTCAACATGAGTCATCCCTGACTTTCATTGTACCTAGCCACTTTTACATGCTTATCCAGGGTGTAATGTACCTGCAGCATGGGAGGGGGGTGGGGGGCAGATTACTTTCAGGGGAAAACATGTCCATTAAAGCTAGTATTATTGTTGAAGGGAAGAGAAAGAAGGAGAAGAAAACAGATCCAGTAAAGTAGTTGTAAGTGTCGCCCCTTTTCTGAAATGCCACTCTTCTTTCCTACCTCATTACTCCTCTTATCTCTGAGGAGATGGGGATAAAGAAAACAACTTTGACAGAGTAATAGGAGAAATGCCTATTTTTCAGTGAAGATTTCTGATCACTCAAACAGAGGAAGTTTTTCCCAACCAATATTAAAATTTTCTTCCCCAGAAGTGTCCTTATGTGTCTGCTGACAATTATGTAATGGCAGCAAAATAAATGTTTGCAGTTATTTCATTTATTTGTTAGATGGAGGCCAAGGCCTGTATCTTTCAGACAGGCTTGGCCGTGGAAAACTGTTCTAGTTCTGATGATTCAGATATATCACAGCAGTTCTTACTCAGCATCAGCCAATATCGCCTGCTTATAAAGTCTTACTTTGTGAAACACTTTAGTACTTTTATGATGAACTAATGGGCCAAACTCCCACTCCACGTTTTAAAGTTTAAAATAACTTTTTTTTTTTTAAAAAACCTCATGCTTACCAGTATAGTACTTAAATGTCACTAATGTAGACATTACATTATAAAAATAACAGTTTGAGAAAGGAGTTTTTATGGCTGGAAGTTGAATTGAAGTCATACTACTATGACTTTAGAAATTATTCACTTAGCATCACTTTTTACAGACTTTGTTGTATATATTATTTTAAATAGATAAAAACAGTGTAGCCAACAGTCTACACTCTGAATCTGAAATTTCTCATTAATAAAAGAATTCAGAGTCTTTGCTGTTGCACTCCAAATTGTGGTTAGATACAACTGTTTGCTTTATGGTTGAACTTCGGCTGAAGTCCACTGAACCGATAGGACATAGTTCTAAAAAAGACATATACTGTACATGTGTATATAAAATACCACAGTTCACACTGCATGACTAGGAAACTGGTCAGAACTGAAGGAAAATTGACTGCAGACAAATACAGAGAAGAAAATCTTTCCCAGAGTGACCCAGCTAAGCATTATACTTAAACCCCATTAGGTCCCTAGGGTGAATTCTGTATACACATCACACAATCATCAATTTTGTTATTAAAAATTTTGCAATTTCAGAGCAAATCTGCATGTCACTTATGTATTTGTATCACCTGAGTTTATACTATATTTATATTATATAATGATTCATTTGTGTATTGTAAATTTGGCAACAGCTTTGAAATGTATCTAACACTCAGAAGTTAATGCATGAACTGTGGTGCTTGTGTTGCATTCATCACCTTAGATTTTCTTAGCGTAAGCCTATGAATATCTGAACATATAATGCACAGTAAATGTAAGACAGAGCTTATTTTGTAGCATAGATAAAACCTAAGCTTTATTGTAAACTGAATTAGCTATTTACATCTAAAAGCATTCTGCTTTTTCTTTTACCATTTAGATCCATGTAATGAAAGAAGTGGCCAACATGGCTCAGGAAAAACTGGGAGTGTCCTGCGAGGTTATTGATCTACAGACCATCCTGCCCTGGGATATTGAAACTGTTTGCAAGGTAACACAGTCACGCAGCCTTAGCAAAATAACAATAATAATAATAATAATAATGATAAATAATAACAATCATTTGAATGCATTGAATTCACATTTTTTTAGTTTGACACTAAGATCATCATTTAGCATAAATGCTGTTGCCGCCCTCTTGCTACTGTAAGTGTGTTTATTGTGGTGCAAAATGAGGCAGCATTCCTCTGGACAGTGTGGTTCTCTTTGGTGCTTGATAAACAGGATTCCTTCCACAGCTGTTAAGACTCGACAACTAGTTTGGGTTGTCTCAGCCTTACACAGGCTATGGCACTCAGTAAAGCAAAATATTTAATTTGGGAGGGCTTTGAGAAGGGAGTTGCTTTCCAGTGGGTGTTCCATCTTTTTTGTGTGTGGGTGCTAAGGCAGACCATGTATGCATCTTCTCCACTGGCTGTTACTTAAATGGCCCTTGAATATGTCACATGCCATCTTTCTTTGTCAGCAGGTTGCTCTGTTTCACCAGATGCATTTTAATTTTGCATACTTATTGTCCAATTTTTGCTCTTCTCTGCCAAAACACACAGCTTTGTCAGTGATCACTGTGCTGCACTTGCCCGCCAAGCAAATCTTATAACCGACAGTAAAAGCACAGGATGGAATTGCGGTGGGAGGGTAGTAATTTAATAGGAGTCTATTGGAACTGATGGCTAAGAATGTAGTGTTGTGCTGGAACTAAAAAACTTGCAACATGAAATGTAGTGAGTTAAAGATTGTTTCTTCAAAAGAGGAGACTTCTCAAGTGAATATGGTAATTTTTTTGAAGTAGTGCCCATTAAAACAACTGCCATGAAATTGAATGGTGTGTTTATGTGCCACTTTGTGGGCTTAAAGCCAGGCCTGCCACCTCGAGCTTGTCAACAACATGTCTGCTTGTGATTTATCCAACTAAATGCCCCCTTAAATGTCTGTCAAGCCCATAAACCAATTTCCCCACACACATACACAGAACATGTTCCCTCTTTTGTTTGGCATTCAAGTCACTGTTGCATTATACTGATACACTAATATCTCTAGTGGGTGTTTTTTTTTCTTCCACTGAGACTGTTTTTTTTTCTGGTATGTTCTGCTGGCTGAGCAGAAAAAGAGCCTTTTTAAATCAAGCTTTTATCAAATCCCAGCAATGGCAGAGAATTAATTCCAGGCTAAGCCATTATTATTATCACCAGAACTAATGCATATGAATACACATTAAGAGCTTTAATTTTAGCTGTTGATGAAGCAGATGGCAAATACAAAGATGCAACTTAATCAGAATGAAAACAAATACTGATTACTGGTGAAATAATGATGCATGAAAGTTTTTAAAGTCATGATGGAGACATGACCTGTGGTTGTTGAAGAGTTTGTTTCTGTGCTCTGTCTGTTTAATCTGTTGTACTTGCAATGAAAGTATTCCTAAAAATTAATTATTTGATTTGTGACATTTTAGATATTGCACATATTAATCATTGAGGGGAGGGGAATGGAAAACTCTCAGAAAAAAGTATGTAGAGATTATTAACATCTTACTACAGGTTACCAGGATACAATTTAAAATGAACTGTTTAAGACTCTGTATCTGAAATACGTAAATGCATTGTGCACAGAATTATTTTAATATCCCAGAAATAGGGACACAAAAATCTCCCTAATGACTTTTTGAACAATGGAAAGACAGAAATGCATAAAATGTTAAATGCTGCCCTGCGTGTCCTCAGTAACCCTACACAGTGGTGCCCTAACTACTGGGTGCTACACATCTCCTTTGGGCTGGCGTGACATCTATATGGTTCTGTGGCTGCAGCTTTGTTGGTGGGTTTGTCACACTGCAGTCCCATGCTGATGCATGTTAAATGGAATATTATGTAAAGCACTGTTCATGGCTGAAACTAACAGTTAATTTCAGATCAATTTGCAATTAACTTTTTCATGATGTAATCTAAAAAAATGTTACAAAATTATGAAAAAATGCCCATTATAAATTTATTTACCCTGAGGCCATGTTGTTAAATTATTTGGTTTTGATTCTATTTTTCACAGATGGAGTCTTGTAATATTCTCAATTGTACTGCTCTGGCCTAAATGTTAGATGGTCGTTTTGCTGACAAAGCAAGAATTTTAGACATAGAAGTAAAACATTAAGTGATATTATTAAAGCAGAACCAACATTTGTGTAGCTTGTCACAAACTCTCCTGTCAGGCTGCTGGAATAAGTCAATTATTTTCATTGTTCTTTAAGCTCATCTGTGCTAGCAGTTTTCTTGGCTTTTTGACTGAACTTACGTCCTGCTATGTAATTTCCAGTTAAAAAAATAATTAATTAAAAAAAGAAATCTTGTATTTAATTAAATATGGTATATTTAAACTATTATTTTGGGCCGCAGCTTTTCTTTAGTATTTGTGTCCTCACTGCAGATTTACTGTAGATTAAAGGAGGAAATGAAGGAAATGAAACACAGGCTACGTTTTTTTTTTTTAACAACCACCAAGATTAGCAGTAGTCTAGGTTATAATTTCATCTGAATATTGTGTCATTATGTAGTGGTGTTAAAATCATAGAATTGTTGACAGCTGTGTTTTGGGGTTACTGGAGCTTTTTGAAAATGGTCTTATTCTCTGATTTGAATAATTTTGAGACCAGTGCTATTCTTAGCTTTGGAGAGGGTGTAGCCAAGATATTGTATCAACTTCTTAATTCAAAGGATTGTTTACTTGGTGGCCAGCTTTTGTGGCATGCACACATCCCACTAAAGCTGGCCTTTTATAATGCTTATTAACTGACCGTCAGATGCAGTGAGTGTGCAGACACACATCCGGCTACTCACACCCAATTAAAATTTTTCATGTCCTGTGAGTCACACTTATCTTGCATATTCAGCCAAGGATGTGTGTATGTGTTATACGGTGAGCTGATTTATATGTAGCCATCATGTTGTTTTTAAGTGTGGATATATAAAATAAGTGAAGACTGATGTCTTTCAGCATGAGAGATCATTAAGGTAATTCTCTAGAGGCACATGCTGTCTTTCTCTTTCATCAGGGATCTGTTCTGGCAGACACCAACGATAATTGGATCTAAATATATTCAAACCTCTTGTTAACAAAGGCATTCGTGGTCAGAAATTTCTGTAAAAGTAAAGAAAAAGTGAATGTGTTTTATTTTGTCCTTCTGTCTACAGCAGCCCAGTGAACGTAATAGTCGTTCTTTAAGGTATAAACAAAATGGCTGGTTTACCTCTGCCAGACCCATGGCTCAGATGATATGCTGTGGAAAGGCTCCGTTGTTGTGCTTGGTGCATGCTAGTACATTTGGATGTAGTTGTATATAGATGCTCATGGATTTTTTGATTTGTCACTGAGCGGGGTGCTTCAGTCTTGATAGTTTAGTGGCTTTTCTTATTTTTCATATGTTTTGTATGTTGTTTGGCCAACATAACTTGGCTTTTAAGTTCATCAGTCAGCGGCACAGAAAACAAACCTATTCCCATTATTGTATTAGTCCATCGGCTGTGATTCAACATTTTTCTCAGGTTTTCCAGGCTCCAGATTAAGCCAGTGAAAAATCGGAGTGGCTTGCCAGGGCCGGTCTGCAGTATAGCCACTGGTTCTTTAACCATGACTGAGGACGGCGCTTCACATAGCATTGCACAATTCCTGTTGGGCAAGAACTCATGTACACTGAGTTACCTCATGGATCTCCACAATGGGCTAGTTTTACCCTTGCTGTTTTTGATTGAACATCCCTTGTGTTTTATTGCTTTATCGGGCAGTATGCAGATCTTCTCAAACCTGCTGGCAGCACTTGGCTGATGTGGCCAAAATGAAGTTTCGCGCATGTGTTGACAACTTGGGTTGTTTCACTAATACTTTTAGTAAAAGATAACTGCACAAGATCCATTAAGCAAAGCGACTGTTAAGAGGTAGTATCTTCTGGGGAAAAATAGATTAAAAATGGAGTTTTATTGATTAGGTTGTGTTGCCATGTCTTAGTTACTAACTGAACACAAAGATTATTCATTTTTCTGCTTGTCTACTTTTAACAGTGGTTTTCCCTACTCTGTGTTATTGGACTCTTGAACTTTTTTATCATTTCCACCACTGGGAATAAGTTAGTTGGGACATGTCCTCTTAACAAGTCTGTCTATGAGTTTGCAAGTCCTGCCTGCTCCTATAAAAGACCAAAATTATACTCTGTGCAAAAACTGCCTTCTTAGTATCAACCCTATGTAGACTTAAAAGACATCTGTAACAACATTATTTCATCAGTATTAGCTGCAATCAGCTTGAATGAATGTCAGTTACAACTATTTTTTGATAATTTAAGACAAGTTTCAGAGGGTCTGTAAAAGGTCAACTTCCTCATACGTCATGAACATCTCTGCTGTTCACCGGTGTGTTTATAGTAGTTGCTGGTAGTTTCACAGGTGCACAGGAAGAGAAATGTGCGGCACCACCACCCATTGGGTCAGTGTTGACTCCTGTTTTTCATCACCAAAAATATAAAGTTTTTATTGAAGATTTTGTTTTTAGACAACAAAAACAGCATTGTAGGGAGGTTTAGTCACAGTAATTGTTTCATGACAGTTCTGTCATCTTGGGGGAAAAGGGTTGCTAATGATTATATTCTATCACAATTTCTGCAGTGCATGGCCTTGTTCTCTCAACATGAATCTCTGGGGTAATGGTTGTCAGGAGACTCACTGTATCAAATTTGTGAGGCAGCAGGACCTTTTGCAAAGACTTTTCATAGAAACAAGATGGGTTGAAAATGTGACACATTGAAATTGCCGTATAATTCAATTTGTTTTTAATTACATGCTATTGGTGCCAGCAGTGAGTGTCCCCCAAGGACTGAGCAGAGTGAAAGAACAGTCTGGCTCTGTGTTGGAAAAACTGTGGCTCCATGAGTTTCAGTTTTTGTTCCTATACCAAAGTATAACGCTTAACATGTGGTCTACAAAATAAAGAAAAAACTTAAATTCTATGAAGACACAACTTTGAATTTGCTACTTCAGGTGCAGACGCATCAAATCTTTCACAGCCTCATGACCATAATGCGATTTAACAGGTATTACAAAGTCTTATTTCCTAAGTTGAACCTGTTGTTCAAACATACCAACATTATGACATGAAAAATCAGTTGTTGTTTCCACACAGGTTGTGTTAAAGGGCATTCTTATGGGCTTGTCATTAAAATGATATTGATATTGGCATATTTTGATAAGCTGAACCAACTTTAGTGCACAGGTATTTGGGATCAGATGCTATGATGCTGTTACTATACTGTCAGAATTGGTTATGGCCCATAGGTCCCTAGTGTGTCTGGTAACAGGTCTCCCCAGTTCATTGTCTTCTCTTAAATGTGTGTAAACTCTCTTCCTCTCTTGATGTGTCTCTTGGCCTGTACTCGAACTGAAGTCTCTGTTACTGCTGCACTTCCTGGATTTCAGCCCTCCCAGTGATGCAATCAATTTGGCTGAACCTGTTCAACCCTCAAAACACATGCAGGAGGAGTCACTTAAGGACTTTTTGAGTGCACAAGTGCACGGATGTCTGAAGTCTTACAGCATCTAAAAAAATGTATGCCAGTCACAAATGAGAGCAGAATTTAATGGATGGTTAACAGAGGAGCAGCAGCATCTGTTCTGGTTCTTGGAACTGATGCAGGTTGCAATGTCTGTGTTTTCTGAGAGCTCTGGAGTCTGTTGACTCACAGTACAGATAAGACCTCCTTATCAAGGCTCTGCTCACCCCCTCAATTTCTCTTAATGTTTTCAAGCTATAATGTGTGTCCTGAGTCAAAGATGGCACGTAATTAGAGTATGGAAGCAGTTTGTAGTCAGGCAGGACACAGTACACTCAGATATGTTCATTTGTCATTTACTGAGGTGGAAAAATACATGAAAGCAAATGGTCTCGGGGCGCCACCAGTGTTGTCTGGTCAGTGTCAAGTTCAACATGTTGTTCTCGTCTGTGGTTATTGTTTTGAATACCACCTACCATAATTATATGGGGTGAACAATCTGTCATTTTAAGTTGCCATAAGGAGAATTCAGCAAAGCAGAGCACCATGGGCTGGTGGAAAATATTTTAAAATTGCCACCACACGTTAATATGGAACATTAGAGTTAAAAACATACTTTTAAAAATATTTGATTGACTGTATTTATGCAAAAGTTATCTTGGCTTCGTAAGATGAAACGAGATAAAAGCAGTGTAAACCATAACTTTATTTAGACTACTAAAGCAGTCTGGCTTTTGCTTTCGGTGAGAAACCAAACAATAACAACAGTCTGATTTTTACCCCCAGCCTTATTCTTCTTAACGTCTTCTGGACATGTTTAGGAAAAATTGATCTAATATCAAAATGTTTGAGTGTGGTTAAGTGAGCTTTCAATTTGATGATCAGTTTTCCTTGTCAGGAGTCTGCCAGGGGTTTTTCCATTTCCCCAATTTTGACAGAGGATTGTTCTGCAACATCTGGCAGCAGCATTTTTAATAACACCATAATAAACATCATGAGTTTTCCTCTGTGCAACCAGGGCTTGGTTACAGAGTAAACGACAATGATGTCAGCTTACTAACCATTCCGCAACTTGGGGCTGTTCTCTTTTTGTCAGGTGGGCAGTGGAAAAAATAATCTGATTTTTTTTTTAAATTTGATTAACAAGCCAGCAAGAAGTGACAAATTTATATTTTACAAGGACTGGACACATTCCCTATCCCACCATTTAAGAAGTCTGCTGTGAAATGTACCAGTCAGAGCAGCCTCATTATCCTTGCATTTAGACGCAATCATGTTGAGTTACGAAAATGTGTGCAGTCTGTCCAACGAAACCAGGTTTCTGAACGGCCACATGGAAATTCGTTGAAGCAAATATGCTGGCGAACGCTTGTTCTGAGCATACTTGATTCAAATTAACATGTGAACATGGCACAGCAGGTTTTATTAGGGGTTGTCTCAGCACTGATGATTCAGAAACACAACCAGACCTGTTCACTGATTGTACCCCACCAACAGACACAGCTCTCTCTCTCACAGGTACAATATCGCAGTGTATCCCTTCAAACAAAAAAGCCAAAGGCAGACACAACCCGGTGACATCACTTTTCATTTGCATCTGC
The DNA here is from genome assembly GCF_900324485.2 of Mastacembelus armatus. Taxonomy (NCBI): domain Eukaryota; kingdom Metazoa; phylum Chordata; class Actinopteri; order Synbranchiformes; family Mastacembelidae; genus Mastacembelus; species Mastacembelus armatus. Next base: position 7,354,030 of record NC_046648.1, read on the forward strand.
ACCTGTTGCTTCTTAAGAGTGTTGCATTTCCATCAGAGCCAGCTGAAGAACATTAAATAGTGGCGTGTCCATTTTGGCTTTATTTTCCAATTTGGAGAGGAGACTGGAGCTTGTCATTATAACGATGTACTATAGATCAGCAAATCATGGCTACCAACAGGTGGCCTCCAGATGATTGGCCAGGATCTGCCCATTTCTTCTGTGTCTAGGAGGATGTACTTCCACTATATTTTATATTAGTGTTAATGGAATAAGAGCAGGGCAACAGGAAAAAATATTTACAACACTACCTGGACAGTAGTAATGGCACCAAAATAGGGAATTTAAGCCTACCATATCCTACACTATCTCATGTCCTAGTTCAGCAGCTATATGACTATTTTTGTGCATGATAAAATAGTTATTCTACAAGAACAACAAAAATGAACACATGTAACGATATATGACACACACGTACACACACACACACACACACAGATAAATAGATAATTTGTGGTTTCTCTTTTTCAACTTTTTTAAACCTGAGCTAATCTGACATGATGTCCGATGGGAGCGTCCATGTTTCCGTCCATGTGGCTGTTCAGAAACTGGTTTTAGTTTCTGGAACCAATCAATTTTTTGGTCATTGTTGCTTTAGCTGCTGCATACATTTTTGTGGTTTGACTAATATATTATTCAACTAATGGCTATAGATGTAAACAGAAGGATAATGTTAATGGAGATTAAATAGTGTGATGTATGGTATGTTAACACGACAGATGTTTGAGAATTCAAGAATTGAGAATTCTACATCAACAATATGTTGGATTTTGGGAGTGTGAGAGAAAATGATGTGTGCGACGAATGGGAACCCCTACTGTTTACCCGAGGATTATTCCCAGGCAAAAATATAATAGACACTATGCTTTTAATAAACTGGCTGCTCATCCAATTAACTAGAGATTGTTTGAGATTGAGTTTTAGTTGAAATAAAAATGTCGAATACTGTTTACATTCACACCTATACCCATTATGTTGCCTTGTCCTTGCCTTGGTGATACCTGTCCAGTTTTGACACCCAGCTCTTAGGCAATCTGATTCTACTCTAATCAGACTCTGTGGTCTGGAATGAGCTCAGACTGCTAGTGATTAGCTCACAGACGTACTGGACTCAGGCCTGTGTTTCCCGTTCAATGGAGAGGTTTCAGCCAGTATCTGCTCCCTGGCCGCAGCACTCCTAATATCTTTGGCCTGCTATCTCTCTCACACACACATACACACACGCACACACTGGAAACAATCAAAGTAGAATAAAATGGTACAAAAGTGGCTAGAGGTTTTGGCCCCACTACCCACGTTCTTATTATTACAGCCCACGTCTGTAATTACAGTGTTAACACCAAGGTCTGTGGACCCAAAGAGTAGGACTTTGTGGAGGGAACGAAAGAAAAGTGGGGCCAGAAAGAGCCAGATAAAGATTAGAGTCAGGAAGGGAAGGGAAGGAGGTTATACATGCCTTTTGCCCAATGTGTGTGTCATAACTCTGTCATGTGTCGTGCTGCGGCAGTTTTTCAGTGGTTTTATCAGTGGAAAATTACTCATGGTTGTTTTTCGGCGATGGATCCATCTCGTTTTTCTCTTTCCTGGTGTCGCTGGTGAAAAGTAGTAAGGCCTAATGCTGTAAAAAGAAAGATGCCTTGACAGAACCAGAAATTATCAAGGTAATCTCCCTTTGTGTCTTCTTCAATCCTCTCCCATGTGTCTGCTACTAAATTCGTTTCCAGTTTTCCCTTCTGGCAGTAGCTACTATTCACATTTTAAAGCTAGGCAGTGGATATTTCTAAAATGTTTCTGTCACTAACTGTAGGAATCTGGCAGATTCACACAGAGATACCTTGAAAAATGTATGTAGTTGCAAATTTGAAAAACATCGAAACATTTTGTGAATATTAGCCACGGTTGGTGGTAAGGTACTACTTACCACAGATCATCCTGCAGCATCACTCACTCTAGGCTTTGTTCCATGCAAACAGATCAGATTAATTACTGCAGAGTTTAGCAAATAGGTGCAAAAATCTAAATGCCTCATTTAGATTTGGAAAATTCACACATTTCTGTTCCATTTACCTCATGCAGTGAGACATTTTGGTACCAGATGATAATGATGGCATTGACCATTTTTGTTAAAAGCGAAAAGCACTTTAGATTGGACCGGTTGTTGCTTCTCTGGGCCAGGTCGTTAGATTTCTACTGGAGGGGACGGTTTAGTAGAGAGGTCTTGGCCAGGGGTCTGGGCAGATTGAAATCATCGAGGTCAGCCTCTAGGCTGATAGTAGAAAAGGCATAAAGACTGAGAGACATCCAAGAGGTCGACTCGGATATAATCGTCTCCTGCCCAGGGATTCTTCAGGTCTTTTAAAAATCATTTATAAATCATAAAGTCAGTTTACATAAGCTGAAACCAAACCAAAAAGTAATAAAAAATTTTCATCAATCTTGAACAGAGGTTTTTATTTTTTTCCTTTTTCACATCAGCTCTTTAAAAGGAAATTTTAACAAATGTACTAATATGTTGTGTAATTTATCAAATTAATTTCCAAATATTATTTTGAATTATTAACTGTTTTAACTCTTAATTATTTTTTATCTTTGTTTTGGACACTTCACTTGTTCTTTCTGATCTGCCATTGGCTGCACTCAGTTTTGACAATTTTTTGACTGCACTTCACAAAGTTCACAGTTTGGCACACTGATGTGTTTCTTAAGTTGAACTGAAATTTGAGTTGTCATCAATTTTTTTTGTGGGGAAATATAAACTATAATGATGTAGTAACTGTGCACATGGTGAAGAGGATAAAACATTGCTAGAAACAGCATCTAGGCTTTTAAAGATAGGTTGGGGATTTGTCAGACCTGTCCTAAAACAATACTCATGTGTCCATATTTGCAATGTGCGCAGTTGCAAATGAAAAGCTATTTCATGTAATGCTATTCCTACTCTCCTCAGTGTGGTGAGTAGAAATAGAGTGACCTATATTCTCACATGAATACACTGTATATATATCAACATTGCTTTATGGATGATTTAAATCCTACTCTTTAAGCTTCTAGCTTCCATGTTTCTCATGGTTTGTCTGATGCTTGAAAGCTAAAGTTGTTAGAAGAAGCTTTACTTGCAGTTCAACCTATTATTGTGTTATACTGAGAAATGAGAAAGTTTGGCGCTCTGGAACTAGAACCCTCTCACAGAACTGTTTTACAAGTTCACCTTAAAGAGATTCACTTTCTATAAATGACTTCATAAATTTGGGGCATGAATCACAGTATCACTCAGTACTCCTGTTCAGGTTCACTGTGCTCCTGTAGGAATGCCACAGGTTCCTTTTGTGGAGGTTAGTGATGCGGCAGTTTTCTTTTTCATAGATTCCTCAAATGTTGTTCTACCTTTTGGTGACTTTTAATATAACCTTGTGATGCTACAATAGCCATAAAGCACCACTTTTTAAATCGTATTTGCTGCTGATTATTTCCATTGTTGTATCCTTAAAACTTGCACACATTGCACACTTGTTTTCATTATCCGGCACTGTGTGATGGTTGCATGAATAGGAGACATTTGTTACATCATCTTAGATGCTAGGACTGTTTGTCTCTTTTATTTTAGTGTGGTGACAAGAAATGTATTAAAACCATATGAATGTTTTTGTTTTGCGTGTATTTCTGAGGCACAGTTTAATTGTGGCACTAGTTTGTGTAGGAGTGAGTCAACCTAAATTGCTGCAAACTCAATGCACTTTCTAAAGTGAAAAATGACACATTATGAAGTAGGGTTGTTTTCTGTTTTACCCATCTTCATTGCTTGTTTTGTCCAACCAACAGTGCAGAACTTTTGAAATTTCATTTACAGTGATTTGGAAGAGCGAAAAGTGGAGAATTTCACACTGACAAGCTGCAATCTGAATGTCATTTTTCATCTTATTACAACTGTTAATAATGAATTGTCTCTCAGCCAACTTGTCAACGAATCAACAGACTTTTGAATTATAATAGAGACAAATTAACACTTACATAACTCATAAGGAACTTCAGTGTTAGATCTGTTATGAGGCTATGGCACTGGATCACTGCTTGTAGTGAGATAAGATGCATGGCCTAAACAATAAGGGCGCTGTAGACGTGTTCTTCATAGTGACTAACTTTGGATGAACATTGTAAGTCAGAAATTACAATTTATTTACTTACAATACTACAGTATTTTCTGTGTGCTGAGTTAAAATACAAGAATCCCCCCCCCCCCCCCCCCCACACACACACAACTTTAAATCGTTCCTATTTTACCATTTGCTCATACATGATACATGCATCAGTCTGTGGGATGTTAACAAAGACCTGTGATGAAGTTGGAGTGTGTAGGAGCCATGTGTTCACCCTATTTCAGTGTCTGCAATGCAACATGGTTTTGGGGCAGAAAGGTTTTGTGTGTGTGTGTGTGTGTGTGTGTGTGTGTGCACGCATGTAGTGGGAACATAAATCAGTTTACACAGTCACATTGTAGGGAATGCCACAATGTCCTTATGGGGACAAGAATCAACTTCCCAAGATGTAAATCAAAATCGAATGATTTTTTTTTTTTTTTTTTTTTTTTTTAAAGTTTCGAGTAAGGTGGGGGTAAGGTTAGGGTTTGGCAAGTAGTGGTTAGGGGTAGGTCTCCAGGAAATGAATGTTAGTTGTTAGTGTAATGTCCCTGAAGTGATGGAAACAAGAGGTATGTGTGTGTGTGTGTGTGTGTGTGTGTGTGCGTGTGCCTGTGTCTGTGTGTCAGTCAGGGAGTAATTGAGTTGAGTTGGTTTTAATGGGTCTTTATTGGATGTTGGGAGTTATTTCTGTCTGAGGTCTCCTTTGGCGTCCTGGCTCCTCTGGAGGTTGGCTTGGCCCTTGCCCAGCTCACTCCTCTGGCCTTTCTTTCGTGTGCTCGCTCACCCTCTCTCTCTCTCTCTGGTTCTCACTTTCCCTCTCTCATGAGAGAACGCAAGTAATTGTATGGCAGTGAAAGAGTGTTTGTCTTTCCTCATGCCCTGCTTCCCTCTGAGCGCTGTGATTTAAAATGGCCTCCGGTTTGGGTGAGCCCTCACCCCCCTCTACTAATCGCAGAGTGCCACTTTAAAGGCACAAGCATGTAGTCAAGCCTCATCCTGACCCTCATTTGTCATGGAGATCACATGGTGGGGCATGAGTTAGGACCCTGCAGTGGCCTCACAATTACAGGGTCGGCAGAAGGGAGTGAAGCCAGTGGATCCGGCGACTCCTTGGTGGCGGCGGCAAACTAAACTTTCTCTTCCTTTTGCACTTTGATGGACGGCCTGAGGAAATAGGCCTGAGATGTGGAGTCACTTACAGACTAGTGTGTATACTGTATGTGTATGCATACAGTACAAGCACAGTGGATTATTGTTATTGTCATCACCAGTATTTTTAAACAATTCTCAACCAATTTAATGGCACAAAAATACAGATTCATCATATAACCTTTGGCAACTTCTTCTGGACAGACTCTTGCCTGTGTTTTGAAAACTTAGGAAGCACGTTATGTGATTTTGCACCAGTGAAACCACATCCCAGTTTAGCTTCAAATATGGACTGTTTTTATTCACTTCTCGTCCCCATAGGCTGTGCACTCTGCTTTTTAGAAAGTATTAGTGCTCCAACTATCCACTGCACAAATATGTTTTTCTCAGGTCTCAGTTTTTCTGTATGCATGTGTGTCTCCTCTTTGCTAAAATGATATTAAGAAGTCTTGGCTAGGGGTGTGGGTGTATATGATATATGCCAAAACACAACAACAGCATTAGCAGAAAGAGGCAGCTTGTGATAAGGAACTTACTGTCACTGTTAGAAAATGTGAATGTATCAGTAAGCATTATATGATCAGTCATGTGTGTCTACATGCATAGAGTTGTACTTGCACACACCCGTACACACACCGTATACCCATGCGTGTGTGTGCCGTTTTCAGAGCCGCCTCTGTTGCTGTTTGTGTGATTATATACACCATGGGAGAGTGACAGCTCTGACCTTAGTCTGTGAGGCCATGCCAGGTCACTGGCCGCCAGCTTCTGTGTATTGAGACCACACGGTCTATGAGCACTGGGACTGAGAGCACAGGCTTCATGAAAGCAGAGTAGGATAAATAGATGGTTTGAGGGATAGATGGAATGAGGAGCAAAGCGAAAATAGGTGACGAGGTAAGACTGACCGCACCATGAAGGGACGATGGAGTATGGAAAGAAGGCAAGGAAGGACATAGGAAGAAACAGATTGAAGAAACACTGAGGACAGAGTACAAGCTCCATGCTGCTTAGGTTTGGGTGTGTATGGGAATGGCAGTAAACATGACATTTCCCCTGCAGCCAGCGGAACGACTTCGGCATCTAATGATAACCCTGCAGTACAATGAGTAGTAAAGCTCCAGCCACCAGAGCTGTCACCCAGCCCAGCTACCACCAGCCACTACCAACCAGGAGCCCTCATTTTGACTCAGAGCCATAGCTAGGGGAGGGTTCAGGATGTATTAAGCTAACATCTCACAGAAGTGAGATGCTGTCTTTGAAGGCCATTCCAATAATGGACCTCAAAAATTCCACCAAGGAAAAGGTCTGTGTCTGTGTTAGCCAGTTGCTATAGGAAGTAGGGCCCCAAATGTTGGTCTGAAGTCTGAAGTCAGATGTTGTATGAAGCAATTAAAATTTAATCTACCTTATGTTGGCAAGTGTGCACCTTCCACTGAAATGAAACTAGTGTGATTGAGGTGATGCCACAGCTGGCACTTAAGTCAAGCATGGCTTGGGGTGGGTATACTTGTTTTGTCATGTAATTATTGTCTGGGTGAATTTTAGTAGTTAATGATAAGTTTACTAATTTATAGCCTGACTTTCTTGGAGATTGTTGGTTTTTCTCAGAAGCTAGACAGTAATAGGAAACTTTCAAAACTCATGCTTCAGTCAGTTTAGGAGTATTGTGCTGTACAGTAGCAGAATCAGAGTGAAGAGTAAAAAATAAAAATGAAGCACACCCTAAAGTTAATACACCAATTGTAAAGTCATATATTTGCTCGACAAATGCTGTTAAGGATCTCAAGCATTTTATATTTCACAGATTTTTTTTTTTAGTTTCCCATTCCCAGCATCTTACCCATTTCTGTTCCTATTACTCATTACCCCCTTTTACAGTAAAAACTCTTTTTGGTTATTCTTTGACAGACCTCAGCTTGACTGGCAGAACAGGAGCTGTTGAGCTGGTGTCAGTGGTGTCCCTCTTTTCCACTGTCACCATCTACCTTAATAACTGTACAAAGTCTACTTCTCGTCTAAACAACCTCTTCACACTGCCCCTATTTTGGTAAGAAGATGCTCTTTGATTCACAAGACATGAGTCACTTAGTAATAAACTCATCAGACACGTGGCCATGGTGTAACCATAACAAAGAGATCCTTTGGCCAGCATGTCTTTTTGAGGCTGTGCTGGAGGATATATGATATGTTTAATCCTCCTGTCCTCACTCAAGGCGTATAATTTCTACCCTTAGATACAGCTATCTGATTATCTTCTTACAGTGGCCAGTGTACTGCTTTGGTTCCACCGCTCTGTTAAAAGTAATGTCTATGCCCCCTCTGTGTCGCTATTTCACTGAAATGAAAGCGGGACTGTCATGGTCAAATAATAAGATTGGATGACTCTAAAGAAAACCACACAATGAGTGTGGATCTTTCTGTCTCCTAAAAGATCATCTAGCAACCGGAAGCAACTGGCCACAATTACTATGTAGAAGTTATAGCACTGTCACAGTCTTCCGTTGGAAATGTAAGGACAACTGAGTATGTGTGTTTTTTATGTCTCTTTAATGTGTTTTTTATTTGTGTTTGGGTAACACCTAAGGTGAGTTAAATGAGAAGCACAGCTGAGATGTAAACCCAGCCTCATATAGGTTAGAATCGAATAACTGAAGTCATTAGATATGTTTTAAATTGGGTCTCCATGGATCAAGCTTGTCTTTTGTAGCACATCTACTGATGCCTGATCTGATTGAGTTGTGAGGAGCTTGGAGGTCAAGGCATCATCTTGAACTCTATAATATTTCTTAAACTACTCCTGAACAGTTTTTTTTTTCAATGTTGCGGAGCGCATCCATTCTAGTGAAAGAGGTTTGCATTGTGCATTCCATCCTACAGAGGAAGTCTGAACCATTATCATTAATTAAAAATACATTGTCACTTTTGACAGTGTGTTGGCATGCACCACTATCTCTGAAATAATCTACTGAAATAACTTATGCCAGGTAGTGGACCAGTCACTTGTGTTTAAGCAGCATGGATTCCGGACAAGTATATTAACTGGGCCATGAATTTTCCCCAGGCCCCAGAATCTGAAACTCTATGCCATGACATTGTAAAAACAGTGGCAGGCTTCCTTTGAGTCAAAAGCATCTGAAGAATGCGCTTCTGATGCAGCGAGCTCTCTGACAGGTCTCCCCTCAGAGAGATGACCGACAGGGAGATCATGGTGATATTGGTGTCTCCAAATCATGTTAAGGCTGTCTTTGAGTGTGTGTGTGAGTGTGAGTGTAAGTTCAAGAATGGGTTCAGCATCAGGGTGAGGCAGCAGCTCTGTTTATTCACCGGACCTGTATGAGTCATTGTGCTAAGGCAAACCTAACAGCAACATGTCATATCAAGACTCTCAACACCTCGCTTGATTCCTGCTCACTGTGCAGATTGCCAACTGTTGTTATTGTCTTCCAATGTTGTTATTAACTTCTGCATTCCTGAAGAAAGTGTCATGTAATCAGTGAATTTTGCACAGAGAACTCATTCACCTCACTGGTAAAGCTCCCTAAATATGCAGCCTCAGTGACAGGCACAGAATTTAGCTGACCACTGGTATTAAACTCTACGAATATTTGAATTCTTCTAAATAGCTTAGCACATAATACAGTGTTTCCACCGTGCGCTGACGCATGTTGGCAACATATCAAATATTAATGTCACAGTGCGGACTCATTTAGCCCCCATCACTTGTGAGTGATAGTGGTTCAGTTAGCCACAGTTTTTTAGTAGTTCACAGCCAAACCCAGGACCTCAGGAGTGTAAACATCTGTCTGTTTAACATCAGAATGAACTCCCAGAAAAGCCCCTGTGTGTGTAATACTGTGTGGTCCTATTGGAGGGAAGAATGTCAGCCCTAATTTACAGTGGCATATAGACATGTGAGGCTTATTTATAGCGGGTTGTTTATTTGCAATGGCTGTTGGGTTTGTGGCTTTGATGGACCAGAGAGGTATGTGGTATTTACACCGTGTACTCAACCAAAGTGTATTGTATAGTGTTGTAATTTCAATGGACAAACATTCATAGACCAGGAATTCCATTCACATATATTAGTAAATCCTACAGAGAGAATAACATTTTTAATATAACACAGGCAGCAACATGAACATTCATAGGTGTTCACACAGACGAAATGACAACTGGTTAGAGGAGAGAAAAGGTTTGCTGAGGTAGCAGAGAACAGACATAGCTTTGGTCTGGACCAGTGGCAAGTGGATGAGATTATAGTATAGTATTGGTTTTATGCTGTGGTAGATAACGGGTGGAGTAGAGGCATCCTTTTGCAGTAATGTCAGGTTACAGAAAACCCAAAAGCAAATGCCTGGGAGACTGAGACCTCTAATGTCCATGATTGTCCCGTTGGCTCTGTGTACCAGCCTAAATCAGCCCTCAAGCTCAAACTGTTGTGTCATATCCATTTTATATGTACACTTGCACATGGACACATAGAGTGAGACAGCCAGACACACATGCAGCCTGTGGGAAGTCAGAAGATATAGCATACCACACCAGGCACTATGTGTACAACTCTTAAAAAGCACCCGTCTTCCAGCCCATAAACCAGGGGTGGGCACCGAGGGCCACTGCCTGCTTGTTTTCCAGCTGTTCCTGCCTTACCACTGCTGATTACTTGGAGTGTGTTCTGCCAATCAGAAGCTAGAAGGTACCAATTCAGTTTGTCTTGCCCCACTCCACCCTCATCTAAGAAGGTATGTTCCAGCTTCTGATTGGCTGAGCACACCTGATTCAGGTAGTGGGTAGAGCAGGGATAGTTGGAAAACAAGCAGGGCAGTGGTACTTGAGGAACATGGTTTGCCCACTATGTCCATAAACAGCCTCAGCAATTGCACCTCCACTAATTCAGTTCTCGCCTCTATAGTGCAATACACAGAAACACTCACACACAGATTTGTGTATAACCACACTACTGGTTATTTAGAAGCTGAGTCATGGAAATTCGATTCCTAGTTTGTAGGTGGAAACGTTTCACCACTAACTCAAGTGACTTCTTCAGTCTAAAGCAAAGCTGGCAGGAAACTCAAATTTATCTTTCAGGTTGGTTTCACTCCACCCCTCAGCTAAATAGGTTTGTTAGGTGGACTATGTAAATGGGGTGAGAGTCACTACTGGTTTGACATTAGAAAGGAGTCAAACTCTGAATCTTCTGTTATCATGAGTGTGTGTCTTTGTTTTGCAGTCGGTGGTAAAAACAGGACGTTTGCTCATCAGTCACGAGGCACCAGTAACTGGAGGCTTTGCTGCTGAAATCAGCTCCATAGTACAGGTGAGTGTGTGCTGTCTGTGTATGAGAACATACTGTGTTTGATGAGATTTTATTGGGTTTTGTAACTCCTAGAGGTAGGAGGTAGCCTTCAAAGCTACTGGTCAAAATAGGCTGCAATGGTTTTGTCAATAAAAGTCCCACTTTGTAATAAAGCTGAAATAGCCCTAAGAAACACATGTGCCAGTCTGTAGTCTGCTACAGCAGTGGGAGTCAAACTATTGACACCGGGACTGAATTGATAAATGTTCCAGTTGGTGACCAGAAAAATGAGCAATATAATTTAGGGTTGCAATAAACAAATATTTTAATAATCAATTAATCAGTCAATCAATTAATTAATGTGTTCAATTAATCAGATTTTTACAAAGGGATATAGAGAAGTCTTTTTAACATCTTATTGTCAAAATATGAACCTCAAAGTTGCAATGCATGTAATAAAAAATAAAACCAACTCTTATCATTTTTATGTGATAAGATTTAAACACATATTAAAATTTATTACCTTAGAAAAGGCACTTAGAGCAAAAGTGGTTTTATCTATGAGCACTTTCAGTACATTTCTGACTTTGGTGCAGCTGAGAATGTATTAACAGGCAAAATACAGTTTTTAAAGAGCATGAAACCTGTGCTAGGTCATACATAATCTCCCAGACAATTTGGTGGAGTTTCTGACTAAGTTTATGCTGCTGATCTTAGAATGTCCATACAGTGGGTCTAACTAACCCTGAATGGTTTATGAAATATTGCTTGTTCCTGCCAGTAGAAAACGCCTGGCCATTGGAACCAGCACATGCCAGAGACAGTGGGTGACAAAGTCTTAGATAAGTGTGACGCATGACTAAATGAAAAATCCTCCCCTCCCTATCTTTCTAATTACATCTATTTTTGCATGGTGACATAGTTATCTTCATTGTGCAGGGAGTTTTTTTCCATGTGAATATCACTGTCAGAGAGGATTGTGTCTATGCAAAGATGCCTCTCCCCTTCATACCTGTCTCCACAAAAGTCATCAATTAATTGTGTGTACCTGGAGCAGTTTCCTTGTTAAGGTGCATGAACTCTAAAGTCAATCAATCCTCCGCTCATTTACTATTGTTCAGATGTTGACCTCTTTCACTATCAGAGAGGGCTTACAATGGCTGGTGAGTGATCCCCCTCCTTCCCATGTGTCTATGTTTTCATATTGGGAAATATGTCTCTGTCACACTGTTAAAGTCTGCACTATATTATAGTTACTCCTAACTTCAGAAGGTGATGTGACAGCTTAGTCTTTCTCACTAATAATAAAAGGCATGATAAATTACAGTAACCTCGAGTTGTTGCTGTATCCATTTCTTTTAAGTGATGTGTAATGCCATTAATGTTTATGTGGCATCTCTTAATAAACCATCTGCATTACCTCAGTATCAAACTTTTCCATGATATGTTTTTTAGCTATCTAGCTTGTGAGAGGCATAGGTGACGACACAAATGGAAGTTGTGTGTTGACCATAATTTGGCAAACATACAAATGTTTGGTATATACCAGGCATGTGGATGGACAAAATAGAAGTGTATTAAGCTGCTTGACTGCTTTGAGAGAATTTTTCTGGCTGTTTTGATTGTTTTTCCTTCATCATGAATCTGGGTCACCATTGGAATCTTATTATAACTGCGGTGTATCCAAGCTGACTACAGCCACTACAGGTTCCAAAGGAGCAAGCTAAATTAAGTTTTTACAGAACATCTTTGTCTACATGTCTACTGTGGGGTTCATACTCAGTGAGTCAAAATTCTGGTTTAAGCTTTGTTTTTAACTTGTTCCAGATATCATAGTGAGATCATAATGCCAATGCTGCACATTTCTAGATTAAAAAAAAATACAATAAAAAACAGATAGAGATACAACAGCACTAAGTGATGGTGACATGTATTTTACAGTGTTTCTGGTATATTTTCTTCCATGAAGTATTTGTTTGAGTAACAATAAATTATTTTTATTGTTGCAGTAATTCTGCAATGCATTTTTAATAACCAGTTTAATAGAACACAAGCACAACTTGCTAACTAAAACTAAACTGCCATGATGCTATATATATATTATATATATATAACATCATGGCAGTTAAAGCATAGTAAATACTGTTTATAGTTGACAAACACATCACTTGGTTTGTGATGTATATTATAAAATCAAAAGAGAGGCCGAGAACAGTCTCAGATAATCAAATGACTATGAAGCCTTGTGTCTTTGGTAACACAGGCTGATTCTTTTATTTTCCACTCTTGTTTTTTAGCCATGACCTGAAAACAGACAAAACAATTTGACCCTTTTTTAAATAAATGTTGTTTGACTTTAGCTTCCAGACAGTTACTCTTCTGTCTTAGACACATTAAATGGTCACTATGTTTCCTGAGAAGTGCATGTCAAGTGTTTGGACAGTTTTGGAAGGTATTGGGGGTTGTGTTTGACCATTTTTGATCCTACTCTGGCTTCACACTGGGATGGTCAGCTGTGTGGAGGTTAGAACGTACGCTGGGCTTGAACTTCTCTGTGTAGCTCTCTTTTTATATTTTTTATTAATGGGGTGTGGATGGGAGGTTTGTTATGATTTAGTAATGTGTCATTGGCTGGCCATGTGCATAGCGTTTGGCTGATGACTGAGTAGAACAGAATAGGGCCAAATGAGATGATGCTGAAGACAGTGCTTTTATGGACTTCAGGGATGCACAGAGAGAAATGGGGAATAACCGTCCTCCGCTTAACTTTACGAACCACTACAGACATGATGTTAGCTGTTTCCAAAAAGTACAAGCTTTGGCTGGTCAGTTGGGATTTGGACAAACATCATAAGTTTCCACTGCTTGTCAAAAATAATGAAATACTCTAACTGTGAACATAGTATCACTGTGTATCATAAGCACTATCATAAGAAGTACTGAGAAACTTTTGGTTAGAATAACTGGGTTGAAAATGCAGATAGTATACCAAATGTTCAATACAGTGTTAAAGATGGTAGTTTTGTAACAAAAATAGTCTAAAACTACAGACTGTTTCCACACACACTACATGTGATAACTCAGACTCTCTGTCACTCAAGGGTCTTTGAGTTATCCGTGGGGCACTTGGATTGGCTCCTTATAGTTTTATTGGTGGTGCTTTCCATTATAGTTGTGTAATTTGAACTAACAGAGTCCAGCATCCAACCCAAGAGCTTCCTGCTGAATTGTGGTACTATTCTGGGACATGGTTCAAAGACTATCGACTCTACTCTGGCCCAGTTGGGGTTAGCTGAGAATGAAGGCTTTCACATTTTTTGCCATAAATGCCTTCTGGATCAGCACAGCACTACTGGTTCCCTGTCAGGCTTTACTAAATGGAAGGAGTGAAGGCCCAAAGCCCAGGGTCCACTGTAAAAGTCATGATTGGGCCTGTGTCTTCTCCCTGAGTGGATGCAGTAAACTGTCCTCAAAGGGCAGTGTTTATAGTTGAAACCTGAGAATAACATACAGGTACCAGCACATTGAGTAAGAAGGTTATATAATGCTGGACTCCTGCAGGTTGTTCCCATCAATTTCTTAATTGCTGAAAGCCTGATTCACTCATTAGCTCTTCTAACTGCAATAATGGCAATAGCCCCCCAAGCAATAATTCATTTTACTGTAATTTAACTGTACATTATTCAATAGTTTTAGGAAAGTGCAGACTCAGCTTGTTTGGGTTGCATCGGCGCAGACAGTAGCTGTACCTACCTGACTTGACTCATCTAACACTGAAGATGTTTGCCCTGAGTGCAAAACATTACATTACGCTTAGTGTTGTGAAGAGCAAGCTGGGAGGTGGACCCACATGAGTAGAATGAGGAAATTGTCAGGTAGTCTAAGAAATGTTAAATACCAGATCATGTTCAGGTGTCAGTCCTTTACCGCCTTCAGAGCCGCAGCAGAGACACATGATGCCTGTACCACTGCTAACTGTTTATCTGCCTGAAATGTGAGGTCTTTTGTTCATAGTTTGTTGGTAGTATGCTAGCCTTGGAGTATCTTTATATTCTTGTCAAAGGGTTGGTTCATGTTCAATATATTTTAAGATATAATTAATATTTATTTAATATTTATTTATTTACATTCAATGGACATTTATTGTATTTATGTATATTTGTTTAAATAAAACCGGCAACACTGCCACATATGCCAGCTACCTGAACAGCACCTTTAATAAACCAGCATTAATGTGGATATTAATGTCTCTTGTGTCTAACCGCACAATATAATCATTCATTAAGAAACCAGCATCCATCTTAACTTATAGTACCAAAGAACAAATATTTTCCACTTAACATGTTAACCCATATAAACTTGCAAAGTAGTATTTTACCATCTAGCATGTTGGTATTGTTTGCTTGATGATAAAGAGATACATTAGCTGCCCATCCCCTCAGGCTACACATCACATCTCTAGCCTCAACATCACTGAGAAATCTTTCAAAACAAACTGCAAAATTTAAAACCAGTTTCAGCCTGTTCTCAGTTGAAATCACGCTGGTTTGTGCGGGTCTTTCTTAGCTGATATAGCTTGTGTTATTGCCATTTTCCCATCCCGTCTGACTGCAACCTCCAATCTGTGGGATTTTCTGACAATGTCAAATTTTTGTGTCACAGGACACATAATATCATCAGTGCAATTCAAAGTCCTTGTCGTGAAGTATTTTTAACTCCTGTGCCACTGCAGGATGCAGGCTCTTTGGCACTGGCATCCTGACATATTTTTATGCTAACATTTAAGTATATTATATATAATGATGCACTTCCCAAAAGATAAACACTGATTTGAATGAAATCTGAGTTGTGTGGCAATCCCCTGTCCAGCTGTGGTGGCAGACAGTCAGACTACTGTAGTTTTCTCCCACTTTCAGTAAATGTATTTAGAGGAGATTACAGATGTGATCCAGACAAAAGGGCAAACTCCCTGGTGCTGTCTGACTGGTCGTCTGTAGTCGGGCAGAGAATAGACTTTGAGGTTGTAATCTCAATTGACATGTTTATCACATTGTCAGTTTTCCTCAATATACTGGGATCAAAATGAAAAAAAGAAAATCAAAAAAGTGTACCTTGCAGTGTAATGCTATTTTGGTAGGAAAAGTTTTTTTCCCCTTCCAGTCTCCTGCAGAAACACTTACTATTTCATAAATACTTTGGACTAAGGCTCATTCACTGCATATCATGCTGTCAGATGATGATAGAAAAAGTAAGGGTTTTGAGTTAAGCCTGTATAAAGAAAATTTATAGAAATCCTGTGATTTTATTAATCTAGACCTGACAAGACAAAATCCTCTTATACTTGTAATGTTGTAGGGGGTTCCCACCTGTCTGTCAGTTTGAAGTATATGACATCGAGCTTTTGCTCCAGGCCCATTCAATTCAAGTACACTCCTGTTTGACTTTTACATTCCCAGGCTGACCTCAGTTACCTGAGTGAGCTAGATGTCATTTATGACATGTATTTCAACAAATCAGTTGTAGCCTGCTAGGGGCTATCTAAAGAAATAGAAAATGTGTCTACAGTCTGCACCATACTGCAACACCATTCATATTTTCAGATTAAACTTTTAAGAATCCAGAACTAATTTCATTTTTTAAGTGTACACACATGCACTTCCTAGGACCTAAGGTCATGGACATTTCCCAGCAGATGAAAGTAAGTAAAAGAAGCAAAAGAACCAAAACGAGAAAATATCAAGTTTAGGTTTTCATACAACTAGTTCTACCGTGGCTGTTGTCAGAATTTGCCACAGCCTGTGAATCAGTCTCAAGTTATTCACAAGGAGGGAAGAAAAGCAGGAGTAAAGAGGGAAGAAGGGTTTGTTGGACTACTTGTCTCCAGTGTACATTTATTAAACCTAACCACAGTTAATCAGCTAGGTGGAGCAGGATGCCAGTCCCAGGGTGCAGGTGTCCAGCTGCCAGATAACAGTACCAGTAGTTCTGTGTCCTGCATGGCAAATCAGGCAAGGCTCCTCCATAGGTTCTAAGAAATATGAAAAAGTTCCTCTGGTCTGAAAGCTCCTTCTTAATAGCATCAAAATGTAAGACCTCATGACCGCTGTGCTGGCTTCAGGTCATTGACTTTACTGGCTTTATTGAATGATGTGACTGGTGGCCAGCTGTTGCTCTTTCAGAAATTCAAATTTGAACCAATTTGAATTCATTCTATGGCAACCCGCATGTAGCAATGCCTTTATAGAAATGTTTGAATATTTGAATTTCAAAGTTCAAATAGACTATTCTGATATCTCTGACTTCCCAGCTCTCCACCTATCTTTGAGATGTTTTAGCTCATCCAACACAACGCTGTACAGTCAAGGCTGAGATCCTGCTTTTAAATAGCATCCAAAGCATCTTAAGCTTCCACAAAGTAAAATATTTCTAAGTGAAACAAAATGTGTTGGTAGGGTATTATATTTTGCAGCAGGGAAATGTTGACCTCCACTGACACCTGTGATTATGAATAGGAGGATGATGAAGAAATACATAATCAGACCACAGGCATGTTTTATTTTAAATGTAACCCAAGTTCTCACTAATTCACCTGTCACCATTCTGCTAGCTAATACAACTCACAAACTAATGATAAATCGCTGGTATATGTGATGGGCCAAATAGCTCCAACTTCTGATTTGTTACATGCAAATGCATGTGAGTGCATGTTGAGTCATCAAAACACTTCAAGCGCAAGTAACAAGAGAAGGATTGAGTTACATAAATAGTTAAGAATGCTCTTATAGCATATATTTGTCATTTTCTATCACAGATAACAGAACAACAGGGCAAACTGATGATTCATTGTTGGTACAGAAGGAGATGGTTTGGTTTGTATTAAAATTTTGTCATCTAATCATTAATCCTATCCTTATCTCCACTGCATCTCTTCCTGCCACACAAACCGTACCGGTATTCTCTTAAAATCTCTAGCTGAAATAGGTTTGAGAGTTTATCCTCCTCAGCTGTTACATTAATTGCTACATCCATCCACTGTTTATAATTTTGGAATTGTCTACCTACTTAGCAATCATTTCAGTATAATAATACATCCCAGGACCTGATATCTACACTGTAAAGCTCTCAGCCATGTCAGCCTCACAGGGACACAGAGCAGCACGTGTCTGCTACAGTTCCTCTCTCTCCTTTTCTCTTGTACTTGTATTTTTATAGGCAGTAAAAGTACCAAAGCACAAAAGGCCTCCTCATCAAGTCTGACATTCTACTGGACTTTGCCAGCTGTTTTATAAGAAATGAAAAACAGTGTGAAACATTCAAGTCCTGTCCTGCCAAACGCCACACTACTTCATGGCAGCCAGTTGGTGGGTTTGTAATGTGGGATTACATGGATGGCTGTTAGTATCACAGGAAACAGGTCAAAGTGTGTTCTGTGTCTACACACACAAACAGGCAAAGCAGAGTGTGCTGTGCAACTTTTGGTTGTAGAGGGTACTTCAGGTTTGTTTCTGCAAATGTGTGTGCATGCATCCGTGTGTGCTCAATTAACTCATCAGGGGGTTTGTCCCATTTGGAGTGTTTTGGCCAACTTCGTCCTGCCCTGTCTCCATGGGAAAAGGTCAAAAGCCAATGTCGAGACACGAGTCAGGGCTTGTTTTGCACTTTGGCCAAATTTCCGAAACAATGTCCTTCTCCAGCCTGAATGAACCACTTTGGCTTGTAAAATGAGGTAATCAAGTTGTTTGACCACTTCTAACATAGTTTTCCTGCACTTGATGATCTAATCAATATCACAAATCCACTTTGCATAGTCGTGGAAAGAAGGTGTACAGTGGGTACGGAAAGTATTCAGACCCCTTTAAATTTTTCACTCTTTATGTCATTGCAGCCTTTTGCCAAAATCAAAAAAGTTCATTTTATTTCTCATTAATGTACACTCAGCACCCCATCTTGACAGAAAAAAACAGAAATGTAGAAATTTTTGCAAATTTATTAAAAAAGAAAAACTGAAATATCACATGGTCATAAGTATTCAGACCCTGTGCTCAGTATTGCGTAGAAGCACCCTTTTGAGCTAGTACAGCCATGAGTCTTCTTGGGAATGATGCAACAAGTTTTTCGCACCTGGATTTGGGGATCCTCTGCCATTCTTCCTTGCAGATCCTCTCCAGTTCTGTCAGGTTGGATGGTGAACGTTGGTGGACAGCCATTTTCAGGTCTCTCCAGAGATGCTCAATTGGGTTTAGGTCAGGGCTCTGGCTTGGCCAGTCAAGAACGGTCACAGAGTTGTTCCGAAGCCACTCCTTTGTTATTTTAGCTGTGTGCTTAGGGTCATTGTCCTGTTGAAAGGTGAACCTTCAGCCCAGTCTGAGGTCCTGAGCACTCTGGAAGAGGTTTTCTTCCAGGATATCTCTGTACTTGGCCGCATTCATCTTTCCTTCAATTGCAACCAGTCGTCCTGTCCCTGCAGCTGAAAAACACCCCCACAACATGATTCACCCACCACCATGTTTCACTGTAGGGATTGTATTGGGCAGAAGATGAGCAGTGCCTGGTTTTCTCCACACATACCGCTTAGAATTAACGCCAAAAAGTTCAATCTTGGTCTCATCAGACCAGAGAATCTTATTTCTCATGGTCTGGGAGTCCTTCATGTATTTTTTGGCAAACTCTATGCGGGCTTTCATGTGTCTTGCACTGTAGAGAGGTTTCCATCGGGCCACTCTGCCATAAAGCCCCGACTGGTGGAGGGCTGCAGTGATAGTTGACTTTGTGGAACTTTCTCCCATCTCCCTACTGCATCTCTGGAGCTCAGCCACAGTGATCTTTGGGTTCTTCTTTACCTCTCTCACCAAGGCTCTTCTCCCATGATTGCTCAGTTTGGCTAGACGGCCAGGTCTAGGAAGAGTTCTGGTCGTCCCAAACTTTTTCCATTTGAGGATTATGGAGGCCACTGTGCTGTTAGGAACCTTGAGTGCTGCAGAAATGATTTTGTAACCTTGGCCAGATCTGTGCCTTGCCACAATTCTGTTTCTGAGCTCCTTGGGCTGTTCCTTCGACCTCATGATTCTCATTTGCTCTGACATGCACTGTGAGCTGTAAGGTCTTATATAGACAGGTGTGTGCCTTTCCTAATCGAGTCCAATCAGTTTAATTAAACACAGCTGGACTCCAACGAAGGAGCAGAACCATCTCAAGGAGGATCAGAAGAAATGGACAGCATGTGAGTTAAATATGAGTGTCACTGCAAAGGGTCTGAATACTTATGACCATGTGATATTTCAGTTTTTCTTTTTTAATAAATTTGCAAAAATTTCTACATTTCTGTTTTTTTCTGTCAAGATGGGGTGCTGAGTGTACATTAATGAGAAATAAAATGAACTTTTTTGATTTTGGCAAATGGCTGCAATGACACAAAGAGTGAAAAATTTAAAGGGGTCTGAATACTTTCCGTACCCACTGTATGCACAATCATTAAGAAAGACTTTAAAAAGTGTTTGTATTTCTGTCAAGGGTAGGTGGCAAAAATGGTTGTTTCTTTGTTGCCACAGGAAGAAGCTTGATGTTAGTTTGGGACAAATTCTGAACTGTGGAGCCAAACAAATCCCTGTTTGTATGTAGCAGAGGGTAAAAATTATGAAACCCTATGAACTTAACTTAAAGTCTACAGGTCCATAATTTCACATACAGTTAATTTAGCATGCTGTATGCATTTTGATGCATAGTGACCATGTGCCTGGCAATGAATTTGCTTAGGTCTTTGCATATAAGGTACATGTAGCAATTTACTGGCTTGTTATAACTGGGTAGTGGAAATGAGCACCACATGTTTGGTTTTTTTTTTATACTCGTGCTCATTGTATTGAAAGGACTGTGTTGTCTCATATGAACTAGCCTTAAGGATTCAACCCATGACTTGTCTGGTCATACTCATGACATGCTACAGCTCATATCGAATCTCTGCTGTCACTCAGCTAAATGTGTTTAACAGAGTGTGAGACACTTTAGGTATGAGAACATTCACAGTCTGAACATGTTAGCTTGGCTTCCCTGCCAGAATGAATGATGTCTGAGCATTTACGTTAAACCAGTAATATGAGTCCTCATCTGTGTTTTTGTTTTGCAGGAGGAGTGCTTTCTTAACCTGGAGGCTCCTATTAGTAGGGTTTGCGGTTACGACACCCCTTTTGCCCACATCTTTGAGCCCTTCTACATCCCAGACAAATGGAAGTGTTTTGAAGGGATCAAGAGGATGATCAACTACTGAACCCTTGTCAGGTTGGACCTTTGAAGCAAATTTATATAGTGACATTATTTAGACCAATTTTCATCCACTTTGTGTACATTAAAGCCTGTCAACAACTGTCCTCTAATCAGCATTATTTATTGCAGCGATGTGGTTCTATAGACATGAAAAGGAACCTACACTTCCTTATTGACCATCCAATAAGGAAGCAGAATCCAGATGGGCTCCATGTCTCTGTGTGTCTTCCAGCTAAAAGACTATTGCAGTACCATTCTATATGATGAAACTGCTTTGGCTTAATAAACACTGAATTTAACTATATGATCACCAGCAAAGAACTATTATTAGAGAGAGAACTTTATTGTATACATTTCTTCCCTACCCTACCATTAGTTTATTTTATCAGGGTGCTTTTAAGACATTGGTCTTACGTACATCTGAAAAGGCAGTTTAAAAAGCAAATGAGATGAATTTATTGGCAAACTTACGTTTTTACTTGTTGAAAGAAATGACATTTAGTCATTTACTCTAAACTGTGCATCACGCCGCAAAAACACCCCCTTCACATAATACAACTTGATGCTTGCTGCATAGGTGCAGGCTGTAAAAATGACTGTGACTGGAGAGTTAATGGGGAATGAGTGAGGCCTTGGGTTACAGTTTTATTGTAATTGTCTCCAGTGATTATTTTCACTGTGATTATCTCACTTATCTGTTTAACAAAATGCCTGAAAATAAGTCAAAATTTTAATAATAATACTTTCACCGTTTGCTCATGTCCCAGGTGACGTCTTCAAATCAGCACTCATTTGGCCTGATCAACAGCCCAGAATGAAAAGATATTTAGTTTACTGCCACATAACATAAAAAGCAGCCGGTCTTTATAACTAACTGGCACAGAGGCAAACATTCCCCTGTTCCAGTCCATTTGTCCTAGAAAAATAACTTGAAATGATAGTGAAGGATTATGAAAATTGTTTCAGTTTTCTCAACTGACATATCAGTTTATTGTTTGACCTCTTAATTTCATGTGGCCTGCTTATTATTCAAATTGCACCCCTGTACATCCAGGACCAGCATTTTATGGTGAATCCAGTACCTTGATGACTCCAACAAACTACTCCAGGAGAATTGACCCTGTTACTTGGTACTTTAACTGTATAGTTCAGAATGGAAACAGATTTGGCACACTGAAATCTCAGTATTATGTAGCCCTCAATTAGAACCTGAAATGGTGTAGTTTTATACTGGGGTATAGACTTTGTAGACACTGTAGCTCCATTCCTCATAAGCCTGTTGAATGGCCTTAACAATGCATTTCATATGTCATGTAGTACATATTAGTGGTAGACTGCACCTACGAGCACTGGTCTCTGAATTACAGAGGTCACTGATAAATTTTGATACATCTCTCATTCCTACAAGCCTTCAGTATGCTCGGGGATGTGCACTGTATGTGGACGTGCTCTGACACTGAAGCCCACTCCACTTACACACCAATGTGAAGCTCAGAGATTACGAGGATTCTATAGCCTCTGTTTTGGATAAATTTACACCTGTATTTTGTTCTGCTGACTTGCAGTTAGACCACCGACGACTGATTTACAAGGCCTACATGTTATGGATATGCCCCACTGAGTGTAATCTCATGCTGCCGTCTCATACTGTTTGATGAACTATTGTCTTTCATTAGTTGAAGAGCTGCTGAATAATCCTTTGAGATTGGACAGTCAGCCTGCTAGACTGTTTCATATTCCCTTTTAATTGTCTTAATCATCTTGAGTTATAGTGATTAAAATGTTGGCTTCAATGAATAAGGAGCCAAGAGCATCTAATAAATAACTTAATTGAATCCTCTCTTCTTTCCTGCTCACCATTTCCATCCAGCTCCACTTTTCCTCTTCATCTGCCCTTCACTCTGGATCGCCAAGTTATTCACTTCAACTTATTGAACTCTCTGCTTTTCTAGAGCCAACTTCTGGTAGCCTTGAACTCCACACTCTCCCCCTTTTTCCTCTTCATTCATCCAATCAGAGGAGAGCAGCCAGGAAACGACACTTTGTTGACCATCCAATAAGGAAGCAGAATCCAGATGGGCTCCATGTCTCTGTGTGTCTTCCAGCTAAAAGACTATTGCAGTACCATTCTATATGATGAAACTGCTTTGGCTTAATAAAATGCACATTCTTTTACCTCTGAGATGAAGTTGCGTATTGTGGGTAAATCTGTACTTGGTTCCATTTGTCATTGGCTGCTTTACTTTGCTGTTACTTTACTTTATTGAAGTTGTCCTTTATTTAGTTTGACATAAATTGAACCTTATACTCCTAATGTACTAAATATGGGGTTTGTAAGGAAAATAAACTGTTCAGAATTGGTGAAACATTTGCCATGGTGATTTGCATTGCTTCAAAGTTGTTGGCTTTCATTTTGGCAGCAATAAGCAAACTTACATGATGCATACAGGTTGCTCCTGGTCATGTAAATCGGAGTATAACGTGTCAGAGGGACAAAGTCTGCATAAATATTTTTCTAATTTTACAGTTCCAGAACATATTTTACAACTTGCTGAACGCATTTATTTATAACGAGATGTTCTGCCAGCTGCTCAGCCCAATCTCTCTGTAGGGAAAAACAGAACAAACGTTGTTTCTTTAAAGTAGCACTCTGATATAAAAATATAAGATTTATGTAAAACTGCAGAAAAGTCATAGAAGTTTATAGCATGGCACCAGTTTTAACATTTATCCTGTTCTTTTTATCTGTACCCATACTTCCAGAAGAAAAGTGGCTTCTTGTATTAAACTATTTCTATCTCTCTCTCAAATTTTAATACAAGAGTCATGGAAACCACTGCTAAAACACTGGGCCCTTCTGCTGTGTATATATCTGATAAATCTTCAATCCATTACTTTAATGACTATGAAAAGTGAGTTTTCTGTGATGTATGCTTATGGGAATACTGGTGACAAGCAATGGTGTGCTCAATTGCTCTGCAACTGTGTGTGTGGGGGGAACTCAAGTGTGTTAAGAAAACCAAGAGTAAAACTGAAAATCTATATTCAAGATTTATCAGTGAATATGAATATCCACAACAAATTTTCTCCTTACGAACTAGCATTGTTTTATTCCTTTCTTATAATGTTGTTATGGGCTGTTGGCACACTCTTGCCTGATTGTACATCCTATAAACATAGAGAAACATTGCCATTTATTTAGAGTTGGTTTTCTGTCCACCTGACAAATACAAGTCTAATTTTCTCTGTTCATTTATCTCATTTTTGACCAGGATATGTCCTGTAATCACACATAAAGAAGATCTCTAGAACTGCCTTCTTTCATTTGCACAATATTGCGAAAATTAGGAACATCTTTTCTCAAAATGATGCAAAAAAACTAGTCAATGCTTTTCTTACTTTTAGACTAGATTACTGTAACTTGTTATCAGGATGTCCCCAGTAACGCCATAAAAAGCCTCCATTTAATCCAAAATGCTGTAGCCAGGAATGAGCGAGGGATCGTATTTCTCCTATTTTAGCTTCTGTTTCACTCCCTGTAAAATCCAGAATAGAATTTAAAATGGTTTCTACAAACAAATATGCTAGTTGCTGCTGATATAGTTTTGACAGCTCATTGCTTGTCCTGTATAGTATTTTCAGCCCTACAGTCATTTACTCCTCATACAGCTTAAGCCTTTGGGGGAAGAATAATCAGCCTGCTAATGAAACATTTGAAGTTGAGTCACATGAGTGAGACCAGCTACACCAGATGGCCTGATGTCTCAAGGTCTTTACTTTTAATTTCCATCTCCTGTGATGAACTCAACCCATCAGTAGGGTTAAAGTGAGAAGGACTTCAAAGTGTGACTAAGAAATTATAACAGCAATGTGTTCCGCATGATGCAGACAGGACTGTAGCACAAATGTCCTGGTGACCCTGAGCACCAGAGAGAGTCCCATAGTGTTAATGTAACAGCATACAGACAGACAGAATACAACAGTCTGTACATTACTCTATTTCTTTACATTATTTACAAATATTTTTAAACTGTAGATCAAGATATATGCTGCATTATGCTTGACTCATTTTTCGAGCAAGTGCTTCCAATATGTCACTTTGTAAACAATTTGTGAAAGTGATGGAAACAGCTTTGTGAGCGGTAGAATGAAAGTGATGTTTTGGCATACCTAAGTAATGCACTCTGTTGTTAAATAAAACCAGCTGGCAGTATGTATTCCCAAAATGTGGGTTGTAAAAATAAATACATTTGGAATGGTTGTCACAAAAAAAAATGAATTGTACTATTTCATGGTAACAATGACCAGACCCTATCTGCAATGCATGCACCACCTGAACTTTCAAAGGGAGATATTTATAAATGTCTGCTTGAATTGGTTCAAAGCTGTTTGCCTCTATGTAAAAAGCCTCTTTCTGTTTTTTATAATAGCTGAAATATTTTGTACTCCCTCTCATCTTGCTGGTGTTTGAGCAGTTTGCAGCGTCTGCAATCAGCAAAGACGGCAAAAGTGGTCAAACCATGTACCAAATGTAAAAAATAATAGCAATAATAATAAAATAAATAATTAAACAGTTCCACTAACTAGCGAATATCTGCTAAATTCTTGTAAAGTTTCAGATAGGATTCTCTGCACTCTCTACCATGAACCCTGGGCAAAATGTAAAGATAAAATCCCGTCTGTCATTTTGGTCTGGGTGAAAGCAGGGCCTTTAACCATGGTGGTGAGGCGGCCCCTCCTTTGGGCGGGGTGGCAAAGTTGACCTCTGCTTGGTTTCTAAGGCCATAATAGCATCTGTACTCTGACAGTGTGTCATTACACACTATATTTACATGAAACACGAAAACCAGGGGTTGTAGGTCAAGACATGAAGCTGCGGGGGGTGACGATGCTCTGATGCATGTCGACCCATACAACCAGAGATTACTGGAGATTAGAGAACCACTTAGTCTGTAATGTGGCCTGCTGTGCATTTTAATGGTTGCTGGGGCATGTTTTACAGCATCATTACACATTCTTAGGGTTGCTATGACTGTATTTATGCAACATCCTCTGGATATTTTATTTAGTTAGATAATTATAATTTGTTCTGTGGTTAATGTGGGTAATGATGATGATGCTAATATAAATCGTGTGGTGGACAAAAAAAACACCTGGTGGATATAAAATCAGTTCATTTCAGCTCAGCATCTCTGCATTTTTTTTTTTTTTTTTTTTTTTTTTGCCCTTTCCCCACATCACTGCTATAATTGAAATTAGGAACAAGTTCTAAATAGAAATTCATGTATCACTAAATAAAAACAGATTACACCACACAAACTAGTTCTTATGGAAGGACTTTAGTAGATATTTGACTCTTAACACAAAAATGACACAACACATGAGTGGGAAGACAAATCTAAATAATCTAATCTAAATAAAATTTTTTTAAAAATAGAATGTGACCTCAAAATACAAAATGTTATGCAAAAAACCTTTAGCAAATATATGCATAGACATGCAATGAGACATGATCACTTTGACATTTATTCCCTACAACAATGATTTGGCACAAGTGTGTTTTCTTCTGAGCTTAAAAACTCACCCCAGACAATTAGTCATTTTTAAGGATGTTTAAGCGAACAGGTTTCTTCCTGTATATCCTCCATAGAACTGAAATTTTCGGTAGCAGTAGTTTTTCTTTACACAGTTGGCTTCTATTGGACTATGCTACAGAGGTTTCCTAGTAGCTCATTTATACACTGTGAATACAAATTGTGAACCCAATATTGACATATTATCTTTGAGGTGGATATTGTGAACTTTGTATAATAACAAATATCTATTACATATTCATCACTTACATTTACAGATTAATATTCTCCATTTGAGTCATGTTTATGGCCACCTGGCTAATAATCCAGTGTTAACTCTGTTTAAGCTCTGTTTTGGTGTATCTCAACTCATGAGAGAAATATGTGGCTATTTAGCTTCCAACTGCTCTGTTATTTTCACCAGCTAGTCACTAAATGTGTGTGTGTTCCATATTTTATTGTAGAAAACAGCTGCCTGCTGTCTCCAAAATGATGTTGTGCCAGTGGTGAGAGTGAACTAAAATAGTAAAGTTCTAACTAAACGGTGAGCTGTTCTTGTGATGGGAATGCTCAGCCTTTGCTGGGACTGTGCCTTGTATTGCACATCTTGATATCGTGTTGTAAAGAAGAGCTTGTGATGTGTACAAATCCTACACTTGCGTTTGTGTACCAGTGTCATCCTGTTAGACACAGAGGGTAGCTCAGTCTCATCTGAAGTATGTAAGTGCTGCTAATTTGTGTGGCAATGAAATTATTTCCAGCCCTAACTGAAGGAGCGTTGCATGTCAGGCTCACATTCTTACACCCTCAATGACAAACAGGGAGTCTGTCACTAAGTCATGCAACAGTTCTATTCTCCAGCCTGGTGGGAGCATCACGTTATTGTTTGTGGAAGTTTATATGACACAAACGCAAACATCTAAGTATGGGACCATGATGCTTGTAAAGCTCTAGCTCCACGTTAACCTTTGCAGACATAAAAAGTATTTTTGGGGAGGACGTCATTGGCTGGAACAGAAACATGTTCAAGTCTATATTTGCACTGGTTTCTTGGTGACAGAAATTTGGTGTCTAGTACATACTAAGGAAAACATGCTACTTACTTTTTGAAAGCCATGTTTTTAAATAAAACCGCTTGTTTTGTTAATGTAAATTATTCCCTTTCCTCTTTCACTGGATCCGTCTTTCTAATGACCCATGACAGAAGGGAGGAAAAGCATACTAAGGTCTACTCAACACTGTTGGGAGTTTGTCTGGAAAGAAAGTCATCAGAAGGAAGATGAAGAAAACTTTCAACAAAAGGTTCGTAGTAGCCTGTCTGCTCTCACATTCGTCATTAAATGACTAATCAGGTCACTATCTGTGGAGCAGAATGGCAATTCAACAAGCATGCCGTCTTTTATGCTGTAAGCACCTCTATCCCTATTTGTACGCTTCTCAATCCTCATATGAATGCTGGCTTCTCACCTTGTCTTCGTGTGTGTACTCGTTTGAAACAGCTATAAACACAAACCCTTCGTGTGACAGTGTGTTTCAGGTCTACCTGAGCCTGAGGTCAGAATAGGACACTTGGCCTTTCCCCCCCTGCCACAGATTATCTGTTGACTTCCAGTGAAGTCGGAGTGGTTGATATAACATGATTAAAAAAAAAAAAATTAAAAATCATCTTAACAAGATTACTGAAATGAACCTGTTCTGGTTCTTTGTTTGAAGTATACCTGGGCTCCTTAAGATCTGATTCATTACTGTCTCATTACTTTACAATGACCAGTGTTTTTGTAGTCCAAGTAATCTGAATAATCTTCTTCACATAACTTTCTCAATTATTTTTTTGTATTTTACGTTCATGTATAAAGCAGTCATATTTTGTATAAGGTAGGGTAATAATACAAGCAGGCCTATAGTTTTTGGAACTTTTAATGCCTGATACTGGAAAGGAAGAAAACTAAACAGGCTATGTTATTTCTTTGTGTCCTATGTGTGTAGAACGTTTATTTTATTGTAGCATCTTTAAAAGTATTAGGCCATCTGCCAAAAGAGGTGGAGTCTCTATGTTACTTTCAATACATTTATCTTGGGCTTATTCTTCTTTAGTGCTGCCAGTGGGTAGAGCCAGAGATGGAATTGTTCAAATTGTTCATTTGGTGGCTTTAAATCTGAAACTGTCACAACCAGTTTTTTTTTTCTACACTTTATTTTCCATTTTGTTGAATACTTTTTGTCGTGTCTGATTTTTGACAGACACGCGATGGTTCCAAGAGAACATAAAGTGCAGATGATTACACCGTTTTAACTTAGAGTGACAGATGGGCCGAACTCAGTGAGACAAGTCAGATCCAAAGTGAAATCCCTAATCGAGCTAGTTCACGCTTAGGTTTCACTTTGTAATTATGCATATGAATGTGGGTGTGTCTGCAAATGAAGCACTGCCATATTTTAAGTTTTTATTTATTTATTTATTTTTTAGTTATTATTATCCTTTACATATACTCAATCAGGGCACTGTGAGCTGTGTGTGGTCAGCTGGTGCAGACTCTGTTCCACAGCTGGTTGGAGAGAAGTTCAATATAGGTAAAAGAGAGCGGATGTGATCGATCAACCGGCCCCACTGCTCTTCATCTCCATCCAGCCCTTTGATGTTCATCAATGTTGATGATCACATTGTTTAGTCACTCATATCACTCTTCACATAATGTGATTCCAGTCGCGTGTCCAAGATTTAAATTTGTGGATGAACAGATCTGCAACTTTCTGCACTCCACATATAAACACAGATAAAGAGCTTCCTCTGGGAAACAGCCTCATTCCACATTGTGTAGTTGTTCAGCTCAGACATTATCTACAAAACAGGAAAAGGCAGAGTGGGAAAGTTCATTTTTCATAAGGCTTCGAACCATCAGCTGTAAAAGCTCCAGACACCAGTGCTCTTATAATTTTATGACAAATTTTAACGATGCCCAGCACTCATCACTATATGTTCAATTTGCTTTATAGCGCCCATTAACAAAGCATGATATTAACACATGACTCTTGGTAAGCCTACCGATTCAAGCTTTATAAATATGCTGTTATGCTTTTCAATTTTTGTCGATCATGTGTCCCCACAGTTTGAACATGCTACTTGGGACTTTCATTGTTCTGCCTTTGACGCACTCTCTCTTTTCAAAAACACTTGTAGACACAGAGCACTTAATCCACTCTTGGTTCCCAGATGTGTCAGATGCACTGTTGAGCGGCGGTGCTGAAGGATCTCAAGGAACGCTATTTTGCAGGGAGGGAAGAGAGGAGTCATTTGAGGTCAGCGAGGGGGAAATGTGTGAACAGTAAAACATTTCACCTTCCTGGAGGCTGAGTCAGAGCACTTGAATCTGAGCTGGGAGCGAGGCAGGAGTGAGAGGGACCGGTGACATGATGGTTAAAATGATGGCAATTGACTGACCCCTGACACCGCTGAGATTGCACTGGAGGAGTAAATTAGATTATTACCCTTGTGCTACTACTCAGAGACAAAAATATAAACCAGACTCTTTTGGAAAAAAAACCCCAAAAAAACACTGCAGACCAAAATGCCTCTACTGTCTGAGATGCCAGGATTATTGCAATTATAACGGATGTATTTTTGGGTGAGAAAACATACAAGTGTTTGTGGAATTATTTTAGTTAGAAATTTGAAGCATTCCCAGGGTTTGGAGTTTCACTTGAATAATTTCTCATTTCCTAGATTCAGTTTAGTTGAAGAAAATCACCAGACATACCTTGGTATGCTCCTGCTAAGAATGTCTTTAACTCACAGTGCCAACTTTCCTCCGAGGCATGTCATATGAATTTGAATCTGGCACTGGAATGCAGGGATCCATCCAGAATGAAGGAATTTCACAGACACATTTTTGCTCATAAGTTACTTATATAATATCTCATAATACATGGTAGTGTGAGATTTTTTTTTTTCCTTTGTAAGGAAATATGACACACAGAAGAATATTAGAGCACAGCAAAAAAAAATATATTTCTGATTTTCTCATTGCATGTGAGGATTAGAAAGCCGTTACAGCTGCAAAACTCAGTTTTTTATATATTCATAATAAATCAAAGGACTATGTGTAATGTCAAAGGGGTTGTTTGTAGAGACAACCACACAGAATCTGGACCCAACCCTCACATCTACGGAACAATTTAGCCTCTTTCAGCCCATTGTCTTGGTTTTAGGACCCACAACATAACTGTTTTGTTTCACTCCCACCACGCTCAACAACTCATTCCCAGCTGTAGCAGGCAGCTGTTTTCAGCAACAAAAGCTGTCATAAATACACTATGAGCTGTCAGTCCAGCAGCAAATGGCAGACAGAAAAATTTGTATCTAGCAACTGGCTCAATACAAAATACTCATCACTATTAGCTCAGCCACATTTTCAAAACTTGTGTCACTGCTGTATTTTTCCATCAATAAAACAAACACACACAAAAAGTCACCTTTCCAGTTATATTTACAATTTTTGTCCACGACTTTCTGTCTAAATGTTTATAATTTTGCATTTGGAAGCTTTGCTTTTGTTTTGGTATATTTAGCCATCCCTCATCCTGGGCTCAGTGCCCACTTGACAGACAGTCTCTAATTAGCACAGCAAAAATACATATTTAGAGCTGTGTGGCTTTGGAGACTCTCTTTATTTAAGTCACCAGGGAGAACAATGGAGGAAACAATGGCTGCCTGCAGCAAGCAAGGTCTTCACAGCACTCGGTGCAAATCTTTTCACTGTGACAGTCCAGTTCAAATTGAGATAGTGTAAAACACTCCACTCAGTGCAGAAACTCAATGCTGGTTTGATTGTCGTACTGCAGGGTTTTATGAATAGCTGTGATGCCATGTCTGCTAAAGATTTTGTTTAAACAAATGTTTTGGCACATTTGTTGCATAAATAATAATGAATCATAGCTTAAATGAATATTGTGGCTGCTAGTAATTAAGACAAGTGTTTGTTCCCCCAATCATGTGTGACACGGGTGATTTAAGGCATAATAGTAGATATTTTTCGGAACAAACTGTTCATTCTCCCTGTGGCAGTGTTGATAAGAGGAAGCTATGTCTTAATACTGATAGCTGTTTTGGGTTTGTGTCCTCCGTGGAAGCGGGCTTGAGTAGGAAGTGTGGGTGCGGCTGGCAAACATTTCCCTTGGCTTCCCACTGAGACGCCTTTAAAACTGAAACTTGAATTAAAGCCTCTACATGTTCATTTGTCTACACTTTATAAATGAGTAAGCAGTGGAGAGCACCACTTACATTGCACTATAATCTTGTGAATTAATTCACATCCATTTTAGTTTTCGTGAAAACTGTATGGCAACCATGCAGTATATGATACCCCAAATAGAGCTTATAATTTACCTCACATCCTATTCATTACTCCATAGAGAAAAGAACTGCTCTACTGGTAGTTTTAAAATGAATACAAAAAAATAATAAATGAAGTGCTCTCAGGTTGTGGCAAGGGACAAAAGACATAAACAATGATTGCTAAGCTCAGTCAGTATTAAAAAAAAACTTCAGGGGAACCTTCTGCATGAGAAAGTATTTGTCAGGGAATCAACATGGGTTGGTCCCTTATGCCTTAATAAAGGAATTTTATCAGCTGTTTCAGATTTGCCTGGATTGCTAACCTCAAAGCCATCGACTGAGCAAAGTGAGTCATTGCCTTATTTCTACTTTATAAGTACTTGGAAACAAAAAGAAAGTTAATAGGTGGTAAAGTTTGTTACTATAAAATAAATGGACTTCTGGAAAGGCTACTCAAACCCAAATTTTTAAAAACAACTCCAAGGCTATGTGAGGGTGTACTCAGGCATATACAGTAGAAGCTCATCATCCGAGTTTAGTGTGTTTACTAATCATTTACTTATCTTAGCTAAACACAAAACACAGATGAGGTGGGTATAGAAGTGGTATTTGGTCACAAAGTATGTCTCAAGTGAATGTTTGGACCTGATGAATACACTAAATGAAAAGTCATCCCAAGTGGGACATGAATGTGTGTGCCAAATTTCATGAGAGTCCATCCAATTCCTGCTCAGATATGTAAGTCTTGGCCTAAGACATGGACCCACTACCTGTGTGACAGGCTGATATTGCTGTAGACAGTAAGACTCAGAGAAAGGGTTAAAATCTTCACATGGACAGAGTCAACTTTTCAACTAAAACAGGAATGGAATCAATCACTGGTTGGGCCATTCATCCTCCTTACATCTAAGAAAGAAAGGTTTTAGAACAAAAGCTGTGGCATTTCCTCAGTAGATAATTTTATTGTTACTCCAATTGAAACAGAAATTTTTTTCCAAAGTGTTTACCTTTAATGTTCACTGGCTGCCACTTGGTCTACATGTGTTCTTAACACCGACTGGGTGAATTTTTCTGTGTTGACCTGTTCTTCCATGTTCCCCATCACTCAGCAGATGGCGACACGGCCCAGATGTGTAGGTGTAAACATGCTGGCAATTAGGCCAGAACTTGCTCTGATCTCCTTTCAAAAGCACTGGCTCGCTACAGACACGCCCTCTGTCTCCACAGCCCCCAACACTGACCAGCCCTACACCCAGGGCAAATATTTGGGGAAATTGTAATGAACCCTATGCTAAAGACACACAGGCATGCATGCACTTTGTAATACTACACTTGTGAGAACCTACCACTCATCATTCCTTCATCTCAAATTGTTATGTTACTCTAAAACCATGAATTGGCTGGACCAGGCGAAGCTGAGCTCGGCTGTCGGACGTGATGAAAAAAATGAAAAAAAAAAAAAGGACCAGATGAGAATTTGTGAATGTAAAGTTAAAACCTTTACCAGGAATGGGTTGTCATGAACATTTGGGTCTGTTTATGTTGTCATGAAATCCCACATCTAAAGTTCTCAGGTTTCCAGTATTTGGAGAGAGATGGTTGTGTTGACAATTGTTGATTGGACTAAATGAGATCATATGAATTACAGTATATTCAATGTGACTGAGAAATTTAGCTTGTACCCTTTGGACTTGTATTCTATGCCTGTTTTTTAAGGTAATGATATATGACATTTCCATCTAAATAAATATCCATTTTGTTGTTGCCTGTCTTTGACCTAAGATACAATAAGCTTGAAAAGGAAATGTTCCGAGTCCCTTGAGAGCTACTGTTGTGTATTCCTTGAAATAGTGCCTTACTGTGTGCTTATGTACTAGAACTATATAAAAAACTCACATCATAGCTTTAGTCTCCTGTTTTCCACAGTGTTTAATATAATAATAACCAAAATTCTCATTTGTATCCACATGTGCACTTTTCTGAATATGTATGAGTATGTTCACATTAATTGTGTCATGAATGAAACCCTCTGATCTCTTTCCTTTTGGTAACTTCTGTCTGTTTCCTCTGCTTTTTAGTTTATTCATGTTTCTCCTTGCATGTGTGTGTTTATCCACTGACCAGGGTTACTCTCACTGACGGCTGTTTCTCATCGCCACATACCCTGTTTGACACATGGCTAAATACAGCTGAGACTGTCTGTATTTTCACCCCTATCTGCTCTCTCCTCTGTTCAAGCTTATCTTACAGCACATTACAGTTATTAGTTTCTTACGGATATTTTGATCCAAGCAAATAAGACCAAATGCTCTATTCCTTTTTCTTTTGAAATTTGAATGTCTGTTTCTCTTTTCAGTGTGATATCCGCTCATTTTTACTTAAGGACACACTTTTGATTTTCAGCCTGTCATAAACATTCACATACTGTAGATAGGCAGGGACCACACACACACACACACACACACACTGTGCATATGCCCCATGATTGATAGTTTGACTGTGGTGACATCAGTACTTTCCCAGCAGTAATCTTGACACTCTTCATAGAACCTGATACCCCCAAAATACTTTACCCAATAAAGCAGGGAAAGAAAAATAAAACTTTTACATATTCTCTAAAAATTCAACCTTCACCACCCACTGAGCGGATAATGTGAAAATAATTTTTAACATACTGTATTATTTAGTTTTATAGTTTTTTCCCCTGATCCCATAGATTTTTTGTGTGACTCCCCAGCAAAAAACTCTCCCGATTCCCACTACAGTTCAACAAACTGTAAGCCAAGCAGCCGTCTGATTAAAAGCACAGGTACAGTAAGATCCAGGAAACAATCCAGCATTCCAGGTTTATTGGGAATTAGTACCTATTTGGATCTCTAGCCTGATCCTTCCAGCTGAGCAGAGGAAAATATAGTATCATCTGATGAAAAACTCGCTCCACTTTTACAATTCAACATCAAATCTTGGCAGAATGATGAACTTGTAAAGACACAAATCAAAGACAGAAACAGAGGTAAATTTGTGACCACAGGTGCCAAATATGTGAGTTCATTCCAAATACAGAAACAGGCCAAATTACAGGATGATTCTTATCAAATTGTCATAGCTGAAATCTCATTTATGCAATTCTTTACATGTTTTTGGACCAAACAGCTCTAGGGAATTTTAGGAACTACCCCACTAAGGAATAGACCCAAGAATTACAGACCATAAGGGCCTTTTTTCTGTTCACATTCACACCACCAGCAGGAAAGCTGAATGAACATAAGCCTTTTGAGTGTTGGTATAGCAACATCGCTTCTGTTCTGACCAACATTCAGCAACAACAGCAGCAAAAATATTCACATTTCACTTTAAACCATAAGGATTTTCTCTGTTATCAGCCCAGACTTTGGCATCAGCAGCAGCAGCAGCAGTGGTAGTAGTACGAGTAGTAGTAGTACTACACTACTAAAACTAACCTTTAAAATGGCAGTTGTTGGTGCTGCATTGCCTTAAGTTAGTGACTGATGAATCAACGACACTCATGTTTTTTTATTGTACTGGCAAATGACCAATTCTGAAGTTGGAGTTGAAAACGTTGCCAAAGTAGTGTTCTCAGGACTATTATAGTTCCAAGTTCCTGCGGTGCAGACACATAAAAAATATGAACTTCCTCACCAGACCTAAGAACCATGAAACAATTGCTTTGGTCAAAGTCTCCAGTCTCTCGTAGAACAACCATGTTTTCTAAAATTAAACCACAGATTTAGAGGAGGTGAACACCAGGCAGGTATCCTGGCACAGTCTATCATTCAGTCCTATTACTCACCAGGCAGCACTGCCTTCTGCTTTCATGTGACACAGAAAGTGTTTCACCCTGAGATCAATGCAAGAAAGATATGAAGACTGTATTTCATTTTACTGTTATTTTACTGGCTGTTGTGCTCTAGCCCCAGGTTGTTATTCACAGATGTCTGGAGATGAACTGCAGCCATTACCACCACACTTGTTTTTGCCTGTGGATTGCTCATCCATGTTAAATTATTGTGTGTTTTCCATTCTGAGACCTTGGCCAGCACCACAATGTGCCAGTACATGTACTGTATGCTACAGCACATGTCCTTATGTGACCTCAGCAGTATCATGCGATATGACTTCAAAGGCCATGGCAGTGATGTAATTGCACATCTGCTGTTTTTATTTTATTCTTTTATCCTTAACTCTCATTTTTGCCATATCAAATATTTACTCAGGTCAGTCGTAATGACAGTGCGGCTGGTTTGGGTGCTGACCTATACGTAGCGTGCTGTACTGTATTTACGTTTGCAGATGGAGTAGGGATGCATCACTGTGTCGCAGTTGGCTCAGGACGTTTGAAGATGGTTGGGTGAGTGGAAACATCCCAGTATGTTGTGAGAGGTTTTGGTGTCATCTTGCCTCCTCCATAGGGAAGTACACCCTGTCATTTTACCCTATTCCCAAGATCCCAGAGATTATATCATATGAAACTGTATATGCCTCTCTTTTTTGTTTTCTGTTGTACTATATGTAACAACTATGTGCTACATCCTCTGTATATTGTACTTGTCTTATGAAGCATGCAGGTTCAACAGGATGAAAGCCCTTGTTTTGACATAATAACCTGCTCCAAAATGACCCAACCAGTGCCTACAGTAACTTTTCCCAAACACACTGTTGAAAATGGACCTTGAACTACTGACTTGACCCTCTGGACACAATCAAACATGCAGGCAGCAGCCCTGTAGTGAAACCTCAGTTGCTGTACCACCCTGTGTGTTCCTCATTCCAGCCATGTAGTCCCATCTGATCCAGACAGACAGCTGCGCCTTTACTTTCCCTGTGATTTCAATCTCAGAATTTGACCATAAATTAGGTTCCCATGTGAAGGAAAGGAACATCCACCCCATGTTGATGTAACCCCAAATTACAATTGATGTTTTTCCATGGATTCTGACCAAAAGTTTGCACTGCAGACATTGCAGACAGCATGTATATGACAATCTTCGTCGCTGCAAATGAATTCCGATCTTCTAATGGGATTTTCCTGACCAATGCAGCTCAGGCAGATGATATGATTCTGATTACTAATGATAGTCTATTATGTTGCTTCAGCCTGTCTCCACAGTCTCTGCATTTGTGTCCTTAATGCTCTGATCCCAAAACTCAAAGCCATCAAAGTTTTCAATTTGAAAACATATTTACTGTATTTAAAATTTAATTTATATTTAATGCTTAATTCTTATATAATATTGTAGCGTATCAAATAATCTCATGTAATAAGACCATCATGACCAAAAACACAATTTTAACCCAATAAAACCTAGGCCTATTTTTTAGAACTCTGCTCGAAAATTGTATATTGACACTATATACCTATATTGAAATGAGTATATCTCCGCAAC
Source organism: Mastacembelus armatus (assembly GCF_900324485.2). Lineage (NCBI taxonomy): Eukaryota > Metazoa > Chordata > Actinopteri > Synbranchiformes > Mastacembelidae > Mastacembelus > Mastacembelus armatus. The sequence goes on from NC_046648.1 coordinate 7,391,223, forward strand.
CACAAGGTCTATTTGAATACTTTTGGTGTCATATTGAAGGGAACACTTGAGATTTGTTCAGCTGTGTAAATATCAGTATATGTGTTACTGGTGAGGAGGAAATGAAGATGGCACGCAGCAAAAATTAAAAAAATTCAGCCTCGCCTAACAAAAAAAAAAGCAATGTTTTAATGAATATCTCTTATGTCAATGAATATCATATGTCATCGCCCAGGGCTGTATCTCCGCAATGGATTGGCCGATTTCAGTAACTGACACCTTGTTTGAATCGTTAAAGCCAATAGAATGACGCTATAGTTGCCAAGAGATTGACAGCACGGTCAGCCAATCATAATCCGCCAAACACAGTGGTGGTGTCTGGACTTTAATATAATATACTTTGCTACCATCACCCAGTGTCTTTAAACTAACTTGCAACCTGAAGCATTTAATTGTTCAGACTTATTTTGCGTGGCAGCCAGCATTGGAGATTCAGGGAAAAAGCATCCCTTTCAGTTCTTCAAGCAGTATGCTATGAAAACACTGTGCCGCCAGAGCCACATTGTTAAACCTCTACTCTTCCCTCATGGTTGCTTATTGCTATTTTAATTGCCCTAAAAACTGAATAAGGCTGTTAGATGTACTGTGCACATGTAGATTTTAGACTCTCGAGAAAGCACTTTCTACTGTACAGTATGCCACCGTGCTGTGACTAATGCCCATAAACAGATGTCATAAGACTTACAGTGGGTACGGAAAGTATTCAGACCCCTTTAAAATTTTAACTCTTTGTGTCATTGCAGCCATTTGCCAAAATCAAAAAAGTTCATTTTATTTCTCATTAATGTACACTCAGCACCCCATCTTGACAGAAAAAAACAGAAATGTAGAAATTTTTGCAAATTTATTAAAAAAGAAAAACTGAAATATCACATGGTCATAAGTATTCAGACCCTTTGCAGTGACACTCATATTTAACTCACATGCTGTCCATTTCTTCTGATCCTCCTTGAGATGGTTCTGCTCCTTCATTGGAGTCCAGCTGTGTTTAATTAAACTGATTGGACTTGATTAGGAAAGGCACACACCTGTCTATATAAGACCTTACAGCTCACAGTGCATGTCAGAGCAAATGAGAATCATGAGGTCAAAGGAACTGCCCAAGGAGCTCAGAGACAGAATTGTGGCAAGGCACAGATCTGACCAAGGTTACAAAAGGATTTCTGCAGCACTCAAGGTTCCTAACAGCACAGTGGCCTCCATAATCCTCAAATGGAAAAAGTTTGGGACGACCAGAACTCTTCCTAGACCTGGCCGTCCAGCCAAACTGAGCAATCGTGGGAGAAGAGCCTTGGTGAGAGAGGTAAAGAAGAACCCAAAGATCACTGGGGTTGAGCTCCAGAGATGCAGTAGGGAGATGGGAGAAAGTTCTACAAAGTCAACTATCACTGCAGCCCTCCACCAGTCGGGGCTTTATGGCAGAGAGGCCCGACGGAAGCCTCTCCTCAGTGCAAGACACATGAAAGCCTGCATAGAGTTTGCCAAAAAACACATGAAGGACTCCCAGACTATGAGAAATAAGATTCTCTGGTCTGATGAGACCAAGATTGAACTTTTTGGCGTTAATTCTAAGCGGTATGTGTGGAGAAAACCAGGCACTGCTCATCACCTGCCCAATACAATCCCTACAGTGAAACATGGTGGTGGGAGCATCATGTTGTGGGGGTGTTTTTCAGCTGCAGGGACAGGACGACTGGTTGCAATTGAAGGAAAGATGAATGTGGCCAAGTACAGAGATATCCTGGAAGAAAACCTCTTCCAGAGTGCTCAGGACCTCAGACTGGGCCGAAGGTTCACCTTTCAACAGGACAGTGACCCTAAGCACACAGCTAAAATAACAAAGGAGTGGCTTTGGAACAACTCTGTGACCATTCTTGACTGGCCCAGCCAGAGCCCTGACCTAAACCCAATTGAGCATCTCTGGAGAGACCTGAAAATGGCTGCCCACCAACGTTCACCATCCAACCTGACAGAATTGGAGAGGATCTGCAAGGAAGAATGGCAGAGGATCCCCAAATCCAGGTGTGAAAAACTTGTTGCATCATTCCCAGGAAGACTCATGGCTCATGGCTGTACCATGTGATATTTCAGTTTTTCTTTTTTAATAAATTTGCAAAAATTTCTACATTTCTGTTTTTTTCTGTCAAGATGGGGTGCTGAGTGTACATTAATGAGAAATAAAATGAACTTTTTTGATTTTGGCAAATGGCTGCAATGACACAAAGAGTGAAAAATTTAAAGGGGTCTGAATACTTTCCGTACCCACTGTATGTTGACAACCTGTCAGCTGCTTGTCTGTGCTACAACCCAGCACCTATTGATTGTTATCCTTTAACCTCTGACTCCCTGAGTGATGCCTTGTGTCTCTGGCAGTGCTCTGGTCATGAATTTGTGACGATGTGAGTCACAGGAGTCACAGTTTTAGCCCTTTTTGACATGCAAAGATGAGCACTCCAGATTTTGAGAAAATGAGATGTTGTGTTAAATGCTGAATGCAGGATTATTCATTACTCATATGATGATTAAGATTAAATGATTTTGAAGTCAAAATGTGTCCCTGGCAAAATTGGTCCTTTAACCTTTTGTTCATTCATTGATATCAGTTTTATTCTGAAGAGGAATCATTTTCATAATCATTTTCTGTGATTTATTTTAAAGACTTTCAGTTTATTGACTATTAGCCATTATATGTCAAAACATGGTTTAGTAGTTTAAATCATGATGTTAACACACTTTGTGAGGAAACAAAATTTTCCATTGCATTGCCCTCTCTTGAGCCATGTGCGCTCACATGGAATGGTTTTACTCACATGGATCTCATCCTAAAGGCCACATGAAACAGTCCTGTATACTACTGCATGTCTTTGTTGTTGTAATCACTGCACCCTGTTTCACAGTAGGAGATGTTTCTTATACCTTCACCTTTAGTCTTACACCCTCACCTGATCTTTGATCTGATATTTTACATTAAGTTAATAGTGAATAGCTCCAACAGTGTAATGATATTGAATTCTCTCTTCAAACTCCTAAGGCTGATCTCCAATGACACAGGCCTGCCAGACCTACTGTTTGAGTCAGCATGGTCCTGGTTGATCTATGCCAGATAGGAATGCAATATCATCCCACTCAACTCCTCTCCTTCATATCAGATAAGGTAACCAATTCTGTGTATTAAAGTAGTATAGTGTAATATTTATACACAGTTAATGACCCCCCTTTGTTTAATGGGAGCACTTAATCAAAAATAATAATGGAATGGAAGAAAGTGCACCAGTGGCTACATTGGTGATGAAACATCTAGAGAAGTGCGAGTGCGACACACATGTGACAGGGCCAGCATCCAAACAAAACTATTGATGTGCTGGCCCAGGCAGAGTGATGGAAAACAGCTTGATCTAATTAGATCCTGACCGGTGTGTGTGACCCATTGAAGCCAGAGCCGTGACAAGTTGACAGCAAATGCAGAGCTCACAATATGACCATAAATTAGCTGATCTATCCCCTCTGTCTCTCTCCAAATTGATAATCAAGCTTAGAGAAGCAGCAACAAAACCAGCAGCAGAAGTTGTCCAGGGAAAGTAATCTAGAGGTGGCAACTGGACTTTCAGTTCTTTAAAAGTGATGAAGCCACTTGGATGGGTGGCGAAACATTTCACTTTTAAAGAACTGAAAGTCCACTTGCCATGACTCAACCTCTAGTTGAAAAGGTTATGCATTGATGAAGTAATAAAACTGCACAACAGGCAACAGTGAAAAAGAGAATATTATAAATTCTTAATTTAAACAAAAGCAGGCCAGACCATATGGATCACATATTGTTTGACTCAAAACCTAAAACCACAATCATATGCTGTTTGGAGCTGAGATGCAGATCTTTATTCTTAACCCAGCCATGCACCCTGGGCTAATGGTTTCAAGACATACAGCACATCAAAACCCAACACTGTATATCGTTTATCCCAAAACATACAAAGAAATATAATTTTATCCTTTCAAGTAGTATGCATTTAATTGAATCCCCAATCTGAGATCCAGATTTCATGACTGGGGGAATCATCCAAACATTTTATTGAAGTTAGGGGCTGACTTCCTGCAGGTGCTATTGGATACCTGTTGGAAAAAACATATATCAAATACTGACTTCTGGCATTTTAATGCTGCAACCACTTCGGTGTTGGGTAAAGATGGTCCAGTACCTTCTGTTTTTAACACACAACATCAGATAGACCCAATCACTTTGATCAGTGTGATCTCATCCAGCTCCAAGATCTCTAACAGACTTCTTGACCCTTTATAAGGCACTCTGCAGGAAATCAAATACATCGATATTTAAATTGTTATTATAATAAGTGCTGGATATTGTATTTTAGATCTATTATATTAAACATGCAAAGTACTATATACCAGCCTACATGAACCTAACCAATAAATACTGGAAATAGCTGACAAAAGGTAATGTTAATGCCTTAATAATGGTGGCTTACATGTCCATTGTTCTTTGGGCTTGTGGATGAATATAATTACTTATTCCTTTCAAGAGCTGGTTATGTTTAACAAACACAGAGACATCCTCGCTGAAATACGTGATGCTACTTGTTTCACTGTAATAGTTTATATCCTCACTCGCCAGTAACAGTGTGTTGTACTCATTTAACCAGAGTACTGACAGTTTCCATATGCGTTTCGTCACGCACCACTACAAAATCATCATGTTTAAATTGGAGAATGTTATATATTATTTTGCTGATAACACCTTTTCCACAATAAACTTTTTGCATTATAGTTTATACAGATAGACAGGGGGCAGTTGAGGGCCGGTGTGGGGATGATGATATTAAATTTGCAGCTGTAGATATTTAAGGAAGTGATTATGTGGAATGTTCTGTTTAACAACTAACTCTGTAAATTTTCATCATCTGGTGCACACAGATCTTTTATTTTCTGTTGACCTTTTCTAACCCCTTTTCTGGGCTGACACAGTAAAATGGAAGTTTCAAACATCTTGAAACCACAAACTATACTATAAATAAAACTTTGAGGGTTTTGTGTGCATGTGTGTGTGTGTGTGTTTTTCAACAGTTTGGCTTTTTCTTAATACACTGTAAATACTGAGGGAAGGGCAGTATTACAGTAATTTTCTGGTTTTCAAGCAGGAATGGGTTTACTGGTAAAATGAATCATCATTACCTTCAATTGGACTGCCCAATAGCACCAGAGTGGGTTTGGACATTTATGACACATTTTGAGCATTATTACTTTCCCTTGAATTTAGTCATATTATAAAAAATTTGTATGCATTTACTTTGTATCCTGAATTCACTCCACCATAGCTAATCGGATCATGAAGAGCCACAATGCAGTGTTCCATCCCTCCATCCATTCATTATCTATACCCATTTATTCTCAGCCAGGATCACAGTGAACTGCTGGAGCCTATCCCAGCTCTTTTTTGGGTGAAAGGCAAGGTCACCAGTCCATCACAGAGTGTTCCTAATGTTTTAAAAATAAGGAAATCTAAAAATAAATTTGGTCTTTGCTCTATAGCCAGTCCTGCAAGATTTTTATGGGAATGTAGCGCAATGGCTACCAGTTCGAATGCTAATATAAATAATAAAGGACAAAATAGAAACCCTTCCCCACACAATGATTCTGATTTCCACTTGTCATTATTTGTGTGTGAGGATAATTATATATAAGATTAACCCACCTACAAACAGTTTCTCTGCAGCCAGAACACACTGAGAACTTTAAATAGGTAACACTGTTATGGTCTGTTATTACAAGGTTTACTGGGTTTAGGCTGCAGTGAAATCAGAGATCCTTCTTTTCAAAAGACTTTGCAAATATATTGAAGGCTGAAGCTATTTGTCTTTAAATTTTCACTGGTATCACATCTGGGCCAATGATGCCAATGATCTGTTTTCATATTGTCATTAACTAAAGATATTCCCTCAAACCTTGGTGCTAAGCAGAGCATCCGCAGTTCATTATTTCTGCATGATGAGCAATAGCAACTTTCCAGGTCTCTCTTCTGTGCAATGCCTGCTAAAGACAGAAACTGCTCTTGAAGCACTGAGTTCATTAAACTTTGTTTTTAACAAGAGGAGCTTTTGATGTATCCATTGTTCCATAGTTTTCCGACTTGTGTGCTTTAAGTCATCTGGACTGGTAAGGATATAAAAACAGCCCTTGTGTTTCGCCAGCAACTGAACAGAAACAGTCATGTCAGTTAGTCTTACCAAATTTCCAAAGACAGCTTTTGTTGTGCACCCAAGTAGCCAAGCCCTCATAGAAACTCACAGGACTGATCCTTTAAGAAAGGGATTGGTTCCTCAGGCCTGGTGGCTCTTACCACAGACATTTTATCTGTATAATTTAGGAATTAAATGATAAGTGTGCGTTGTTGGATGTAATCTTCTTACTGACCTAGTGGGCTCTTTCCAGAGTTATAAAGCAGATTGTTGTGGTGTCAGTGCCACCAGTATCCAGTTTGCCTAGAAGGCACAGGAGTCCTGTCCCTCCTACGTTGCAAAAGTGCAAATAATAATCAGAAATAATAATCAGGCCCATTGGTGGGCCATGACATTTGGGTGTTTTTATTAAATGCATTATAATTTATGATGGTCATTACAGATGTTGTTATTCAAGTGACCATTATCTAAGAGCAGTAGGAGCAAAACTCTTCTTGGTGCTGAGTCAGGTGATGCTGTGCTGACGGTAACAGATCATTTTCATGTTGACTTAACCCTTGCAAACATTAGTTGCACATTTTCCTCTTGTGCATTTAAGGTTTCTTCATAATAATGTCAGTTTTGAGCAAGACAGTTAGCTGCTGGATCTCTATCCATACCTTTTCACAAGGCTGAGTACATGCACAACCTCTACAAGGCCCAAACAGTATCAGGCTTTCAGTTGGTGTAGACCACCATTTTATACTAAAGTCGTGCTGTGGGGAGAGGTGGGGGGAAAGGGGACAGAGTCTGGTAGAGACAGGGGTGCTTTGGGGACATCAAATAGCACATTAATCTGTCTTATTTTATGTGCTGTGAGTAAATAATTCTCCTTCAATGTTGGCTCGTGTTATCTTGGCAAATTACTATCTATTCTCTGAACAGATATGAATCAATTCTTTTAAGACCTTGAATGGGGTGAGAGCTTCCTTATGGACAATCAGCAGTGTGGAAAACAATTCAGGCTATAAAATGACTTGATTACATTTTGCTTCAACAATGATGTGTGTTTGGCTCAGTCAGGCTGAAATGCAAGACTTTATTGTACAGCAGCAGTGACAGTACAGAAATGAGGAATTAGTTAGTAACAGGTGAACAGTGTAATCTAAGTACAGTCTGTAGTACATACACTAAATTGACAATTTATGTGGTGCCCACCTAAAAGGGGTGGTGTCCAATCCAACAGCTGTACAATAAATTCTACCTTCAGGTATCTGATTTTGATTTATCTTTATTAATTATAGAAAAGGCCCTGTGTACTTTTTTTATTTTAAAGGTAGAGTATGTGATTCCTTACAGAAACATTTATTATTACATTTCTTGAATTTCTCTTTTTATCTTGATGGCGATGAAGAAATAAATGACCTATGACAACATAAAGAAAAAAACAAAATCCATCTTCTGTGCAGCAGCAGGGCTAAAAAAAAAAGCCAGAGCAATCATTGTACTTGACCTGATCAGAACCACTGTAAGGCCGACCTGCTTGTCAACCTACTCCTTACGTGCGTACACTCTGCCCTTGCACTCGATGCACAAGCCAAGACTCTCCCATAAGATTGTATTAATTGTATTTGCAAACCTAAAACTAAAAAAAAGTTGGAGGTTGCATGAACTAGGACCAGAATAAATAATATGTGTTATTATGTGTTCTGGAGTGGCTTTGGAGAGAAGTCAAAATGACTTTGTTTGGTTTTCCACTTTCAAAATCAAGCTTCATAAGCATAGGATTTGTTACTGTGGTAAATATAAGGCTGAAGTGTTACATACAGTATATTAAAGCAATGTGCTTAATTTATATGTGTATATTATATGAAGATTAGCTCAAAGATCCATTGATCTGTGTGTGTGAGCCGCATCATCTGTGAGAGTCAGCTGTAACTGGATACTCACAGTCTTCTTACCTTGGTGTGTGTAAGTCTTCATTGATCCCTACAGATTCCTCTGTTCACCTAATTAAAAAGCTTCCACAACCACTCTGCTATTAGCCATTCAGGTAATAAAAAGAGTCTAATTATAAACAAAAGTGACTACTATAATAGAGCTAGTGCCATCGATCTTACTGCCAGAGCTCAGCAGAGCATCAAATACTGATTGATTAAGTCAGGGTTGATTCCCAGGAGGATTCTGCAAGCTGTTAAATTCTGACTCATCTTAAGCGGTAATGGGCCACTGCTACTCTGCGTCTTATCCATTTTCATTTGTACACATTTAATAGAGCAGTGGAACAGGTGACATCAAAAAATTGTCATACCAGGAATCCAAAGCGAAAAGTGGATGGTGCCTAAGTGCAAGCAAAGCATTCAGCTCATTCAGTCTGTAAAGTCTCTGACCTCTGTTCTGTGTCTCTTGTCAGAAGCAATGTGTCTGTCTGTCAGTCTGTCTGTCAGCAGCACAGAGGAAATGAGAGGACAGCAGCCAGAGAAGTTGTCTTCACCAGCACTGACTGACAGCAGAAATTTACCAGATAAAAATAGTTTTTGTGTAAGCCCGGGCAGAACTCAGCAGTATTTTTATGTATGGATGGGCCATTTCGATTTTACCTGAGATTCCCTCCCCAGTACAGAGGGCAGGGAGGGGCCCAGGGTGATATGCATCTCATGCACGTAGAGCTTGTCATTACCTTTGCCTGCTTTGTGGAACCTTGTGGCAGATAGTGTACTGTTGGTGTATCACAGCTTTTTTTTTCTCTGAAAACAGCTGCCTGCTGTGTCTGGAAGCATGACTGAGACTGAACTAGACCAGTGAAGTTGTCAGTCAGAGAACCAAAACAATGAGCTGAAAGGCACTGCAGAGTTGGAAGATATGCTTTGAACAGCCCTTTTCCCAGTAAATTATTGATAAGTGCAGCTTTATGCATTTTATATGCCTGTTTCCTTTTGTTTTAGAGCAGCGAGTATAAAGCTGTTGGGCAAACAACATGGCAATACTGTGCAATATAGGTGCTCACTGAAATGACAAATACAGTGACCCCAGGCTACCTGGATCCTGGCTGGTATGATCCTGGTATGATTTTTGTGTAAGCATAAAGTATTATGTTTGAAGAGTATAAGGGTACACACATCCTTGATGTGTGTGCTACAGTATGTAAATATCGTGTGAAATTACAGTTATAGGAAAATAAATCTTTGAAATCCTGATCTTATAATTTAACTGAAGGTTTGAGGTCCCTTCTCAGCTATGGAGCACAATGACATAAAATAAGAACGCAAGGAACAAAATTTATGAAAACAAAACAAGCAAAATCTAAGAACCTAGGGGCCTATAGTGATCAGTCTCACATGGCATGTTTCTTTGCACACAGGCTTGTGCCAAGGCTTGCAAGGCTGTGGTTGAAGTAAAACACTGCCCAATCAACAACACACCAGAAGAGGACAAAGCCACAAATTTCTAAAATATCACAACAATGTGGTAAAAATTTTACTAAAAGGGAACAAGTTTTGAATTGCTCTCCACCAAGCCAACAGATCACTGCTGGTTATGATGTCTGTTTTAAATTGGTAGAGGAAAAAAAATGCAAATGCCTATGTCTTCCATGTAAAAGATGCTGATGTTTTTCAATACTGTGAGCTAATATCATATGCACTGACAGTTTCATTGCTCTGATCTGTCCTTTTGAACTCCAGGATCATGTGAGATTGGAACTGATTTGTCCCCAGAGGCAGCCCCACTGCAGGTATGTACAGAACTGAGACATTTGAGCTCATGACATGTTTGCACATGATAATAGCCCAAAGTGATGACACTGGATAACTAGATAATAGCTGAATGCCACCTGTGTTTTTTAACAGAAAAATAGCAAGAACAACAGTATCATCTATTGTATTGTCTAATACAAATAATGAAACATAAAGTGAATAACTCAAAAATAATTTATACAGTTAATTTTAACATTTAAGCTGGTACTGTTACTAATATAACAAATACTGTTTTATTTTCTAAAACAAAAACTTGCAGAAGTAGACAGTTTGTTTATAATTATTTATTTATTCTTGGCCAATTGCACTGAATCCAAGAGCTGAAGTGTTCCAATGAAAACATTTTTTATGATTCCAAGTAGAGTATGCACTCATGCTAGCAGCTCACTGAGGCTGTGCTTGCTGAAAGCTCATAGCAGCATGCTAACATGCTCAGAATGGTAATGTTTAACATGTATCATGTTTGCCATCTTTACCATCTTATTTTATCATAATCACCTACTAACATTTGCTTATTAGCACTAAACACAAAGCCAGTCCAGGCTGACATTGGGCAAAGCAGGGTACACTCTGGACACATAGAGACTGTCACACTCACCTTCACACCTACAGGCAGTTCAGAGCAATTTAGAAGAACAAATTAGTATCAGAAATGCTCCAAGTTTAAATGGGATTCAAACCTGGAACCTTCTCGCTGTGAGGCGACAGTGCTAATCAGAGCATGAGCAATCTGCCACTAAACTCAGAGATTTTTCACCTGCTGATGGCACTAGATGAAAGGTCATTAGAGTTTATCCTTAAAAATAGCTGAAGCTGATGGAATACCTGCAGTGCAGGGTAGAGGATCACTAGAGGCCACAGGAGAAAAATGGACTGACAGAAATGCATGGATGAGATATTAAAAAAAGGGCAACCAGGCAAACCCAGTTTGACTTGGGAAAGAAGGACAGAAGTATCTTTGGTCATGTATGGAGACATCAAACTTGTAGGGGATTTGAAAGCGTGGGAACGCAGAAGTGATGGGGAAAATTAAAACAGCCCACAGAGGGAACCGGTTGCTCCTTTGAACTTTCTCCTAAGCTGTTGAATTAAATGATTCTCTATTAAAGGGAGCACAGTCAAGAATATGTTTGCCATATTTAAATATGGGATGTGTTGATTTGACAGAGCAGCAAATTGCAAATTATACAGAGGCAGCTGTTTCTCAGAGCTTTTTGGGATCCCCCAGTAAAACAATATGATTTTTAGAAAAAAAGCACAGTGACAATTGAAATTTAGCAGGACTTTAATTGTGAACCTACAGGGATCAAACTAACATTTGCAACAGTTTCCTTCAGGTCATCCCTCATCTGCCAGCAACCCCGCTGATCAACCACTGCCTGCTTACTGTAGAGAACACTTCTCAACACATGCAGGCAGCAGACACACACACACACACACACGCACACACACACAGACAGATGTTTAGTCAACAACTTCCCATTTTTAGCAGTCTGGTTTCCACACTTCACACTAACCTGCCAGTTCTCGTCACATAGTGAACCTCCTCTTTAGCTTTGACGGAATGTGTAATTATGTCAAAGATGCTTTCAGCCTGCTCCACAAGATGCCTCTAAAACATTTACTCTCAGCAAAAGGTATATATTAGTGTCCCACACCTTGCAACATTCACACACTTACATAAACTTTACAGTAAACCTCAGCCTCGAGCCAGCCCTGCTCAGCCTGCATCCTGTCATCCTCTCCCCACCGCAGGCAGGCTCAAACAGGCTTGGAAACGTGTTGTCAATGTTCCATGGAGCATTCCCCAGATTCTGCCTTTATGGGAATGTTTGATGTACAGGCCCACAAAGAGCAATATTTTTTTATCCCCACAACTAAATACAGAGGCCCAACTGTTTCTGTTCAGCTTAAATGTTTATCAGCGAGCCTGTGCATACATGAGTTAATGGGAATCTACATGAACCTGCTCTTATGTGTGTACGTGGGTATTGTGAGAAGAGTTTTCCATATGTGTATGATATATTCACTTACCACGTTTTAATAGCCACAGGGTAAACATTACTGTTGGCCTTTATAGTGGACGTTTCCTGTACAGTTAATGTGGAACCCCAGGCCAGTCCTAATGGGCAAACCTTCATCTGTCTTTTAAAAGCCTTGGCTCTTGGCTGCACTTTAAGAGGCATTAAAAAAGTGAAAGATCCTCCCTCCAACCAGGGAAACTTAGCCTGGGGGTACTTCTGCACTTTCCAGTGTTGCTCAGTTATTGCAAAAAAAATGTATATTATGATTTGTTCACATCCTAGTAGAACCATCAAAATTAGTTGAATGCTAAATAGGCTAAATAGCTGAAAAAGCAAGAAGTAAACAGTTAACAGTTATCTACAAGTTACATGGTTTAAAAACAAAGTTACACCAAGTTGTAGTACAAAATGTGAACGTAATCAATTGTTAGCATTTCATTGTAAGAAAAAAAAAATATGTAGCAAGATCTTACTTTTATAGTATTACTTAAAATCTACTTTAAAATCCTAAAAGAAAGCAGGACAGGTGGTCTTGATGAAGGGCTGTTTGAGCTTATCCACGTGGGGGCACATAAGGCTAAATATGGTGGGAATCACTGAACTATAAGTGGCTACCCTTTCTGTGCTCAAACACATGGCAGGACAGTCAGCTGATATTCAATAATTTTACAAAAGGTTTTAACAGCAACATGTGACTAGTCTCCTTTTTCTTACTTGGCAGGCCTGACAGCCAACGAGACCTCTCAGCAGCTGTCCTCACATCCCCGTGTGCCTAAATATTAATTTGTCTCAGAGGATTTGGTTTCTCTTCACACAGTCAGCACACAGCAGTCGGAGGACAGTGTAGTCAAACCCGTTAAGGTTCCACTGGTACCTCACACAAGACCCTGCTGGACATCAGCAAATAACCGTGAGAGAATGACAATCTGAACATTCCCTGCCAGGGACAGCGTTACATGACATGCTGTACATCCTGTCATTTTCTTTTCAGAGTGATGAGAGGTACTTGCTGAGATCAGGACTGGAAACCTGAAGGACTCCCAGTGCTCCTTCCAAGTTCCTGGATGTTGTGTTTCAAGACTCTAAACACATAAAAAGAGAAAAAGTACTCTGCTGCAAGCAGAGAACTGTATGAGCCCTGAACTGTGTGAAAACTGTTCACATGGAGCTTCTTTGCAATGGATAAGTCATCCACTGTAGCATATAATATAATCTGGTTGTCTGTGCATATACTCACACCAGTGGAACCCATCAGATGCCATGATAAGTATGTAATTATTTTGTTTCATACATGACACATTCAAAACAGTCACCACAAGCCAATGAGTATTACAAATAGGTTTTTATGATCCTTGTTCTGAGCAGAGCAATCATACCATACAGCCTGTCTCTTCCACTTTATGACAAACATCTGGAAAGTGTTTCTGCAGCTTCAGCATCTTGTTTTGCAGTTGAATGCTGAAATGGTAGGAAAGCTGGTGTCTTGTTTATTACAGTTTTATCTGATCATGCTCAATAGAGTCCTGCATGTTTTGGTGGGTTGGATGTTGCCAGAGCTTATCAATGCTCTGAGCAAGAACTTAAAAGTAATACAAATGAGACATGGGGATCATGATCTCTCTCAACAAAGATTTGTATTTCATAAGACTGGGAAAGCAGTAGAAACACACTCTGATTAGAGGAAAGATAATAATACTGTAATACAGATAAATCCTGACAAAAGGAAATGCTCCAGAAGCTCTACAACATGAGACTCAAGCTTCTGATTTAATGCCCGAATGTGTGTTTTTAAACACAAAGCAACAGGCAAGGGTGAATCAGTGGGCACAAATGCCACACAGATGATTTCTGGGATTAAATGGCAACAGCACAGCTGCTCATCTGGTTCCCATGTTTCTTGGAGAGCAAGTAAAGAAGCAAGTTTGTCAGCAAGTACAATGGCTTTGAACTGTCTCCACTGCGCTGGACTTGAATGATGTTATTTGTCACTATAAATTTTGTTTTGCTTTTTACCACTTTGCATTTTTCCATACCATATCAGCCAAATGGTAAGGCCAACCAACAACAGACCTCAGGAAGAGGCATTGTCTCAGTATTGCAGGGAAATCACTGAATTATCCAGCTTCCCATATCACTTACGTAACATCTGACAAAGTCTGAAAACGATTAAGATGCTCAGCAAGCTTGCAGTCTTACTGTATATCTTGTGTTTATTTCCTGAGTAAATATCACTAAATAGTTTGGTGTCATTCCAGCAAAGAAAATCTAAATATTCATATATTAAGACTTCTGGCATGCATAGCTAGCTGTTTGTTATGTGACCTGGTGAGCAGATGATGCTGCAGAGAGGGAAAGCCAGATGACAGGAAACAATTACAGCTTTCACCAGTGTTGATTATTACCGAAACTTTATAAAGAGCATTTCCAGTCAGTCGAAAAATTCTTCTCTGTGACCAAACACTTGCAGGAGATGATGTTTTTGTGCACAAATAAATCATTTAGCTTTTGTTTTTTCCAGCTTCTGTGATGGCAGTTGTGTAGTTGTGCATCTTTAGATTATATACATTGCAAATGAATGCACAGATATTGATAGTAGTCAAAGGTTGTGTAAAATAGAAAACACTTACCATCAAAGTTTTATGTGCAGTAAACTAAACTACAGTTTTGCCCACAAATCCACACTTGCATCTTCTGAACTGAAGTGTTTTTGTAGAGGAAAGCATTTATGTTTTGTCAGTCTTATCGTGTCAACACAATGCCATGCCAACAGTCAGAGTGTTTGCATACGTTACATATTGTTTCATCAGAAAATACGAATTTTGAAATGGTTTATGGAGACACAACTGTCATGCCCAGCTGCATTAGGTTACACCAGGAGCTTACATGCTGTAGATATAATGCTGAATTAACACTGTGGTATCAGTTGAAGTTTGAATGTAACATATGAACATTTCACACATTCGCATCCTATCAATAATCTCTGTTCTTATTTTATTTTCACTGTACCATCCTAATGAATCGTGCATGAGGTTTAAAAGGGAAGCTGTATATTGGGAACAATAAAAGTACCTGGGCGTACTGAGTATATGGGTGGAGAAGTGTGTTATGCTAAAGCAGTGGTTTGACAAAATTCTGTGGGTGTTATTGTGCTTTTATGTCACCATGAACCTGGGTCAGTCTATTCTATCTGTTGTGAATGCAATCTGACACAGCCTCAGTTCTCCATCATTTTAAAGCAACCTTTCAAGTCTACTTAGGGCTTACTTTTTCATACCTTCAAGTTATAAGCCTTAGGATTTCAATCTTCTTTGATTTGGCAACACCTGGGGATACTGGTAGTAAAGGCAAGTGTATGTTTGCCAGGAGATACTTATTAACCACTAGGGGCAGCAAATACAGCTAGTGAGAGGATACACTGTCAGAAATGCAGCACTTGGAAGCAGAAGAAGACAACGCAGTTGATCACACTATCTCCTGACCAACAAGAGAACACAGCTGTTGTGCCATATTAATTTTCTGATGTTTCTCCAGTCAGCGTTCTGAGCAGATTTAGTAGACAACAAACCCACATATGAAAGAATTGTTAAGTCTGATATGGGAATTATTGTATACAGAAATTGGAAAGTGACTTACATTGAAGGGATCTGTAGTGGATCAAAATCAGATTTATTGGAAGTTGTGTTTGCATAGGGATGTCATTTTTTGGGCTTGGCTTGATAAAAGTCTTTATCTAGTTTGTTTCTTCCATAATCATCATTTTCACCTTTGAAAAAGTACTCCTTTATTCTAACCAGACTTTTGGTGTTTTTTCAATTCGCACTGTGACTCCCACACAGAAAAGCTAACAAT
This sequence comes from Mastacembelus armatus, assembly GCF_900324485.2. Taxonomy (NCBI): domain Eukaryota; kingdom Metazoa; phylum Chordata; class Actinopteri; order Synbranchiformes; family Mastacembelidae; genus Mastacembelus; species Mastacembelus armatus. The sequence continues at coordinate 7,407,060 of NC_046648.1, forward strand.
GAAAACATTCAATGGCTCTTGCAAAAAGATACTACTTTAAGGCGCAATTGCTTGCTCAGTATGAAGCATCAACATCTGGACTCAATAATGCAATAATTAATCTGGACCTCGCAATAAATCTTAAAATTACATTAGCATGCTCCTTGCAGTTTCCAATCCAGTTCAGAACAAAAGCAACATCTAATCCACCATCCACTGCCAATCAGTACCCTTTTCTAATTGCAGTTTTACAGTAATTCATCCCTCTATATTCTGGCCCATACTCTGTTTAATCCATGAAAGCTGTCTATCGATTTCTATGGCAACCAGATCACTCACATCAACCACTGACAACAAACAGAACAATGCTATTCATCATATCATTTAGAGCCTGGGAGATAATGTGTTTATGTTTGAGTATATGTTGAGTATACATACTATATGCATGCAGTAATATGCCCACATGATTTATATGTATGAGTGTGTATGTGTATGTGTGTGTGCGAGTGTGTGTGCACACCTGTGTTTCCAAGCAGCGGAGAAGCGAAGCGGGGGCTGACGTCAAGCAGCTGACCTTGGGCCTGGATGTGTTTACTGCTGTGTGAAGTGTCTGTTCTGGCCAGTGGCGATGCAGCCCATTAGTCTAGAAAACACTGCTGCATGTGTGTGAGGCCGCACGACATGCCAAGCGCATGAAACACACACCGCCACCAGTCTTCTAGTGCATTGCTGAGATGAACTGAAACAAAGGCAGACACAGCTACCTACACACACTTGAATATTTTCACACATTCAGCTAGAGTGCCAGACACACATAGTCATAAATATCCAATTACCACCATGGCTTTGTTTATATGCTGATTATTAGAGAAGAGAATTTTCTTTTCTGCTGAAACTCTGGATTGTGTTACATTATTGATGATGAGCTGGGTAGCAGAGTAAGCCATCAGGGGTAACTTTATTTTGGTATATTTTCTCTCTCTCCTCGTTGCTGTAGTGCCTTCAGATGACAGCTCTTTGTTCTGTTGATCTACAGGGGAAAAACAACAAAAACGCTTCGGAATTCAACACAGTATACCTGCAGCAAACACTAGCTGTCATACAAGTCATACTGGTATAACCTGGGATGTTTGATTAGGTGCTGATTCAACTGGTCATTTTTGAGGCTGCAGTTTGCACTGGGAGGGAGGGAGAGTCTGCGGTACTCGTCCTCTGTCAGTATGGGTTTTCTGTGTTTACCATGTGTTGTTAAGACTTTGAGACTGCTCACCCTGTTAGATTACATTCCTGTCTAGTGAAAACCATGCATCTTCAAAATGTGAGCTTTTCAGTAAAAATAGCCTTCTTGCAAGGCTGATGAGTAAGTCTATGAGAATTCAGTGGGTTTGGGAACAAGGTTTTCTTGACTGGCACATATGCATGATAAGAATGGTAATTTATGTGAATTTATTTTGTGAGTTGGTTAAAAATGTTTCCAGCTGACTTTTTAATGTTTCCAGTTGATTCGTTTAAAACAAGAACCCTGTAAAGCGATCTTATAATGCGTTTATTATTATTATTATTATTATTATTATCATCATTATTATTATTATTATGTGTTACTGTGGATAAAGATGCATGTCACAGCAAAATACCATCCTCACCAGCTGATGATCCATGTAGAGGGCATGTGAATCGAGAAGCAGCATTGTTGTCGTTATAATGTGCTGAGCTGTTTAATAGGAGAAAATGGAAAAAGATCAGACTCATATTTCATTCTAACATGCTTCATTCTTGGCTTACATACTTGGACAAGCAAAATGTGGTTAGATTTATGTTTTATTTTGACACAGTATGTTTAATTTTGAATGAGGGCTAGATGATGTGTATGATGTGGCAAATGTAACACCATCTTACAATCTTGGCTGGAGTTGCTGGAGTGTAAATCAAATCAAATGATCTAACAGTTGCTAACAATGCATACACCCTGATATAGCCTAGTAGCATCCAGGGCCTGGCAAACTACTGCTCTTAACACAGCCCTTTGAACTCCACCAAAGTAATCACATTATGAGAAAGTTTCCCATGTTCCATGCTGTTCCAGGACACTTTGTCTTTTAAAAAGAGGACTTGGGTTTGCTGATTTTCTGGGGATCCTGAACTCCGTGGCCGATCTTTTCCACATTTTTAGTGAATGCATCACTGGCAACAGCTTCTTTATGTGATAAACTCTGTAATGTGGGTATGTTAGGTCTTCTTGCAATCTTTTTGTGGTTCTTTGCTAAGTTTTGGGAGTCATTCTGGCTTTTGCCACTGAATTTGAATTTTCATATGGAATCATCATCAAGTCACTACTTCAACTTATCCTATCATTGCAAAACTAATGGCACTATTAGTATTCATTTTCCGTATGCTATACCACCATACTTAAAACAAGCTACACTGGATTTTAAGGTTCAGTGTGTGTAATATTTACAGTAATTAGTAGAAAAGGAGTATAGTGTCCATAATAATTACTGGAAAATATCAACAATTCCAGAATGTTGCCTTCTGCAATGCCAACAACATATTAGAGAAATTATTTCACATTTTTACACCCTTTAAACTTTAAACTGAATTGTAAGATTCTTTTATTTATCAGGAGTTGCAGTTTATTAGACTTTTAAGTTGCATTTTGCTGCCTGATCATCTTCAGGGACTGATGAATCACACTCTGAGAGTGGATAAATAGTCGTAAATCAGATGTAACTCCTAAACCTCCCCAATGAATCATAAGCGATTCCTGCTTCACGCTCCACACGTTACCCAGACTAAACAGACACACACAGAGTTTGAAGAGTATGAGGAATCCTGGGAAATACTCTGCCTGCTGACTGGCATTGTGCCCAGAGGGGTTTCCATGTTGGCTAAAGAAAAACTGTTTAACCTCATCTGAGGACACCACGTTCCTCTTGGACATTCATTTATTTATAATTTAGCACTACCTATATCCAGTAAAGCATTAAGTTTCTAAGAGGCCAGGAAGGCTAAGGCTAGCAAGTTACCATATAAACTGTTCCACAGGTGAGATTTTGCATTCATACATTAGCCATAAAAGAACATGCTCATTACCTGATGCACTCAGAGTTAACCAACCAAACCAAACTAAATAAATAAATCAAATTTAGCACATCAATTTAGCCAGGGCCAACCTTTAAATAAGCAGTCCCTGGAACTACTCAGAGATAAATTACGTACAAATATTTAGCAATTGGTTTTAGATTACCAAGACTTATCTGGCAGGGCAAGACTCCCAGGTCTGTTGCTAAGGGTTTCAGTATTTGGTGTAAACTTTGGTTTGGCTACAGCTGTGCAGGGATGAATCTGTCTGTCAGCTCTGGTCCTCAGGTGGACTCTTAATGTTGGTTCCTCGGAGCCCAGAGTGCCAATCTGCTGAGCTGCTAATGGGTCCACACTCTTACCATTACCTCATCACTCAGCTTCTGGGAAGGCATGGTTGAAAAAAAAAAAAAAAAGCAAGTGGAACCCCCACTGAGTTTGTATTCTCCACCAGCAATAATCTACACTGTCACTGCAGCATTATACAACATGATAATAAAGCAGGTATTGTGCTTGAAATGTTTTAGAATGATATAGAGATTTATTTTTAATTTTGTTTTAAATTTTGAGGGTTTAAAAGCATACTTGAGCATATTTGTCTCATTCTCTTCCTTTCCCACAACACTCCCATAGCAGGTCTGCTCTCTCTCACCATTGTGTGCCAGCTATTTGTCTAATAGCAAATAATTTATCTTCTTATATAAATCTTTGATAGTGCTGTCTGCTTCTCTCCTTTGAAATGGAACATATTTTATATAATGCTAACATTTTGCAGTGAAGCAGGTAGTCTATTTCTTCAGAAGACAAATACAAAAGCTAGTGTCTTTATAATCATGTCTAAAATTGTATAATCTACCAATTTCCATTTCTGGCAAACACAGTCTTGTGTCTTGTTCTATTACATGAGAAATGAAACAGGACAAAGAGGTAGCAGTGGTGTCCCTCAGTAAAAACAATAATGAACCACTTTCACTCAGGCAAATTAATAGGGGAACTTTTACCATGCGACAATAAATGCAGCAATCTTCTCTTTTTTTTGACAATAATGCAAATGGCGCACAAGTATGTGCAAATAGCCCATGTAGACCAACAGGAAAATGAAATTGAGAATTTTGCACAAAGTGACCTCTGTATAATCAATCTGGCAGGTCTGTTCATGGATTAGTTCTTCTCTCACACAGTTTGTGTCTTTGTCTTGTGTCTTGTGAATGTGATTGAAAAGAGCCTCATTCCCCCATTTTCCTATTCCTTTCAAAATGCAAGCCGCCAGCTACAATTCAGCACCTCAGCGTTTGAGTTTAAGTTTAAATATGGCTTTTTTCACACAATGACTGCTTGATTCCTTTAACAATTGACACCGCTGTCCTTTATCTCTATTTCAGGGGAGCTACAGCCAATAGAGGAGCCTGTTCCTTGACTCAAAAAATAGTTATGAGTTACAGTTTTACCTATGAACTTCCAGAAGTTTTCAAAGGTCCGTGCAAACTAAAATTGACTCATTCTCAAGTCAAACAAAATCAGGTACTGCTTTCACAAAGATTTATGTTTTATGAGCTGGAAATAACCTGGTTTTGTGTCTGAAGGGACGTTTTGGATGACACAATGTTTAATGATGGACCAGAAGTAATGTGTATTAAAGCTTTTCCTTTAGAGTCCCAGTCAAGCTGGACTAGTCAAACGCGTTTGGCCAAAATAACCACCCATATCCATCCAGCTTTCTGGCAGACGCCTCTTGGAAATCGGCATCTGTCTGACCCAGTAGTCCTCTCCAGTCTTGACCTTGCTAAGTCTGTGTTCAAGTTCCTGCTGTCCAGAGGCAGCTGAGGTCATGTGTGCAAATGTTCTTCTTTCACCTACTCTGTCATCTCATTGAACCATGACAAAGGCTAAGTGTGGAAGAAATTAATATTATGAAATGATTATTCATCCTGTAACGTGTTTAGTTTTGTCTGAGCTACTGGGAGATGTCACATTAACACTGGAAAAAATAAAAGTTCACACAAAGCCTAAGGAGAACTGTAACCACATCATGCATCCTGTGGTTTGCATGGTCACCTTCCACCGTGGATGGCCACTGTCACCATCTGCCAGCATTCATTGTCTGCTGGTTTTGACACCTGCTTTGTCTTTTCTGCTAGTTCTCTAATTTGAGAATAAAGATCAATTTAGTAGACTGGCCAAGAACTTGCCTGAGCTCTGGGACATCTGGACTGTGATACATTTACTATATCTTACTTATAGTCATAACTGGAGACCAAATCAAGTTCCAAAGAACCTAATGATGATATTACATATATTATTCTATTAGGTGCATCTAAAGGTGCTTCATCAGGCTGATGTGTCTCAAAGAACTAGAACTTCTCCGTAAAGTCACTGTTTTCAACTCTGATGTCCAATACAACTAGAGCAGAAATAGGAAGAGAATAGCATTTTTCTGCAAACAATAGCCTTAACTAGAGCACAATGCTCTTCACAGACTAAAAGGTAGCACCTCTCCGGGGGATATTTTGGTAAATAGCACTGACTAATACCAGCTGAGAAAAGTGTGGATATAACAAAAAAAGTAAATTGCAACAATTACCCACATACAAAGTGGGGAAGAAACAAATTGGATAGATGACATGGACTGCAATTTGAATAGCTTTCACGACATTGTCGGCATGTATCTGGGATACAATTTAATGACACAGAACTTGCTGGCTTTCCCATGAAACTTCAACCCCCTGGAGCGATGGAGCATGCTGATATATTAAGTTCCATGTCAAAGCTTGTCTCTTTGTGCCAGGATTTGCATAACACAATCTTGAAACAGTCTGTGAAAGTACCACAAAACTGTCTTGATTGGCTGATCTCAAGCAATAATGTTCCTCAGTTTGGTGCTGTTGGCTGGATCTCGATGTAGGATCCATCTGGCCACTGGAGTATACAATCTTATAACCTTATAAACCAAGACTCTCAAAAGCATTAGGCAATCCCTGTGTTTTGTGCTACGTCTCCATGGGCCCGTCCACAGCGCTGCTGCCATGGTTAACAGGATTTGATCTGCAAGGCTGAAGGTTTGCGATCAGTGCCAGAGATTTTGTATTGGTTGGCTAATTGTAGGTGATTGTGTTTCCTGTTGTGGGAAGGGACATGCTGGCTCAGTCGCAGTGCAGGGTCGTTGCGGTCATGCCTAATAAGAAGCAGAATAAGATTCCTGACATGTCTGGAAACCGAGCACATGAAAGACTCACACAGCACAGGGAGGACAAGGAAGACGGGGGAAGGGTAAATTAAAAGAGGTCAGTAAAATTTTGACATGAAAAGAAGAAGAAAAGTGAGGCACTGGTCCTTTTATTGTTTCAGCTGAGCAGCATCCGCAGCCAGGAAGCTTCAGAAAAACACTGTGCGGTGGATCGAAGTGTCTGAAATTATAGCGCTATATTGTAAAAGAGGTGAGAACTGCATGAGCATGTGTTTGGAGAGATGAATACAGAGTAGCACCCATCCTCTCTCAGTTTCACTGTACTAAGAGGCAGCCAGGCCACGCCTGTTCTCCCTTCATTGTGGTTAGAGCAGAGGGACTGGTGTCCAGCAGCAATGTTTCAAAACACATTTGGGGTGAGTCTGTGAACCTAGGACATAAGTGCAGGCAAAAACTCTAAGGAATAGGTATAGCCTAATACCAAAAAAGACCAAAAATTGTCTCTTGTCATCACATTTATGTTCAACTGCTTTAGAAGTACATGTGCATGCTGTTAACATCAGAATTTGCATTGAAGTCATGCCTTTTATTCTGAGGCTGCTTGAATCAACAGACCTTTTACCCGGCAGATGCGCCATACTCTATAACCTCCTTCATAGGCTGAATCATGCACTGATTTATGAGGCAGAAACTCACAACACCAGTATAAATCTGAGCCCAGAAACTGATAAAACGCTTGTTTAGCTCTTGGCATGGCAACCACAGCCGGACAAGATTTAGACACTGCTGGCTCCCTTTCTTTTCTCCTTTTTTTTCTCTCCATGTAATGTCCACTGTAATCTCTCCCTCCCACTCCCCATTTTTTGGTTTCCAGATTTTTCTCTGTAGCTGTCAACATTTGTGCACTTGAGGACCGGCTCGGCTGGATCCCAGAACAACAGCAACAGTCACATGAGGGCCTCAGCGTGAACTGGACAGGCCCATGACCCGGAGTGGGACTGTAACTCAGATACAATGACCTCATGAAGCACAGGGGAGAAGGCCTGTTCTCAGGCAAAACAAAGCACTTACAGCATGAAGCAGAAACTGGAAAAAGCGTATCATCTGAAAATAACTCTAAAAGCATTCAAAACTGGAGGTATATTTAAAACGGTGCTTGCTTGGTGCTATTTTTAGGGATCGAGTTCTTACCAACTTTATAAGGATTGTATTTGAAACGTGTGAGTTATGGCATCATAGAAAACATTTCACTATTATCTGTTAACAAAGATTAAAGGAATAGTTCGGGAAATGTACTTGATTAGTTATGTCTCATGTTTGTGCGCAAAATATAGAACTGCGCTCAGAAGGTGATTACCTTAACATAAAGATTAGAAGCAGAGGAAAACAGCAAGCCCTGCTCTGTATGAAGATTAAATATACCTCTCTCTTTCTAATTAACATCTATCTCATTTGTTTCATATATGCTAAGCTAATTTGCTAGGCTAATTGCGACCTAGCTCCAGGGACCAGTACTGGAAGAACTTTTATACCAAGAACTAAAGCTGTTTTCCTACCAGTGGTCATTTCCACACTCCTTCATAGTATTTAAACATCTATCATTTAAGTTGAAGAATTGCTGCACTGCATGCAGGAGGGTTGTACTTACCTGTGCTAGGACAGGTGTGTACAGTGGGGTAGGGATTCTGCTAACACAGGTTTGACGATGAAAAACCTGATAATTACTGACATCTTTATCCCGCGGTAAGTATAACTGTGGCTCAGCGTTTCTGGGTCTGAGTGTTGCTCCATCATCAAAGCACAGAGACTTCTCTATGGAAAGAGGAATGTCTTACAGGAGTTGTGCTTTCCCCGTCAAGCTGGTGTGATACGACAATTTATAAGCCTTTAACTGGAGTAATTTTAGATTTAATGAGCACTTGAGGAGAGAGGTATGTTGAAAATTGGTACTCTGTGCCAATAAAACATTAAAACAAAGCTCCCGGCAGCCATCATTTCTAAAGTCGTTACTCCACTTGCTGCTTTGCATTGCCTGGATTGTTAAGCACAATTCCTTCATTGTGGTGACTGCAAATGTAACAGAAAACGGAGCACTTACATCCCCCAGTACACCTGTCGTGTAGTGCTTAAAGAATTATATTTAGCTAGAAAATTCAAAGATGGTTTCATTCCTTCAGGCAACTGTGACACAAAGACATGTTTTTATTTAAAAAAAAAAAAAAAAAAAAAAAAAAGGTTAATGAATCTCAAGTAGTGGTGAATGTATTGACAATACAAGCAGTGCAGAAGCTGTCAGGGGCCCATGTGGTGGTTTGATTCCACTTGGCACTTTAGCTGCAATGTGTGGTGCTAATCAAAGGTTGGTTAGCAGGATTGGAATTGAATGGTAAGTCTCTCCATGCTGACAAAGCAATTGTCTGCTTTGCATTTCGTGTGTGTGTGTGTGTGTGTGTGTGTGTGTGTTATTGTCAGGCTTGTGTACCCATAAATCAAGGTAAACTTGCCAGATGTCAAACTGTGCAGCGGGATCTAATAATATAAAAACTAGTAGATAATCTGTTCTTGTTTCACTCTCACTCCTGTGTATTGAGTGTAATTAATTGTATCACTTGCTTCTGCAGTGTTTGAAAGGTCTATCCCTTGCACAAGCATAGCTGAACTAGATTAACAAAGAACGAATGACTATTGTTAATCAATCTAAAAGATAGTGTGCTGCTCTTTATGTTTACTGAAGGACTCAAGGAAACAGTTGTGTGAAAATATACTCTCCAGAAGCTTGTGCTTCTTAGCAACGGTAGTAAACAGCATTTTTTTAATGGTTTTTTTTTTTTTTTTTTTTTTTTGGATCAGTGTTTCATAAGGTCAAGAGACCAGAGAATTTGTTCGACTCACAGAAGATCATGTAATCCTTCAGCTGCAGCTAACCATGAAAATCACCTAAGTAGGTTTGATGAAGTTGTTACACATAATCGGAGATAAGCATTATGTTGTAATTATAAGCGGTTTTCATCACCCTGAATACCAAGGGGGATGCACCAATACTGTTGCACCATCTGGTTAAAATCAGCTCAGGGCTTCCCCTCTGATGGCCTCTCTATGCAGTCCGTCAAACATCCTGTCTACACATGGAGGGCAGAAATGATGCCCAAATTGAGCAGGGGCTATGTTACAAGCTACCATCCAGAGAGGTCTGGGTCATCCAGACAGGAAATGAAAGGGAAAATGGTTGTAAAACGGATTCTGCTCATGACTCATCAAGAGACCTGGCACTCAGAGCAGAGCAGCCTGGAGCTCGTCCCTCAGCTTGTTCTGACCTGGACTGTTTTTTGTTTCATTTTAATCCAGTCATAATTTCCAACATTTACATATGAAAATGTCACAATTGTCATTCATAACAGTAATAACACTGTCAAGCACAATGTTTCGTAGTCTTATTTCGTTTAAAAGTCTATGACTAGAATTATGCTTCTCTGAAGACACATGTGAAGATAATCTCTTCTCAGGATGTTACAGTAAGAGCCAACACACACTCCTCACGAATCTCAGAAAGCATCCCATAATGCAACCACTGGGTTGTTATTTTAAGTTCAAATAAGTGAAATGTCTTGATTACTATTGGAGAGACACAGTTCGACACAGATATTTGTGCTACCTATTAAATGTAGCCCCAGCAGGAAAGCATGCTTACTATGTGCTTGCACATGTGTGGGTCTTCCAGTATTTTGTCACCCAAAATGTTTGATTGTGAAATGAATGTTTGCCTCACTGTGTCAGTGCAGCAGTGTGTAGAGTTACATATTTAAATACCGGGTAGGCTCTGGGCTAACTCTTGTTAGCAGCAGCAGTTGTATAGTATATACAATCCACAATGCAGCTTTGTGCAGCAGTCCTCGATGATTAGTTCTTTGGGCTGAAAGAATGGTGCAGGTGTTTATGAAGATGTCCAAAAAAAATACCAAAAAAAAAAAACAAACAAAGTCCACTGACAAATAACTGAATTTTAGAAAGTCTAGTTCAATTTTGATTCCACTGGAAATTGTTTTTATGTGTTTTGGACATGAAACAAGTGGATCCAAAGAGATGCATTGATTTCAGGACCAGTGATGCTCTGTTGGTGCAGTTCACTGGCGGATATGTCAGTGCTGGGCGCATGGCCGTTTTTATTTTTTAGGAAAAGCTCCAGCTGGCCCTGTGTATGGAAATACACCCCAGGATCCAAGAAGGGCAGGCTTACAGAAAGGAAAACAGCTGTCAGACAATGAATTACTGTTCTGTGACCAGACAAGTGCTTTTCTAAGGATGCATGATGTCTGTTTTACACTAATGTACACATTTGGGCCCCAAAGGTGCCGATCACCACAGGAACCACTGTTGCCTTCACCTTCCACATCTTTTCTAGCTCTTCTTTCAGTCCTTGGTATTTCTCAAGCTTCTCATGTTCCTTCTTTCTAATGCTGCTATCACTTGGGATTGCTACATCTACCACTATGGCTTTCTTCTGCTGCTTGTCCACCACTACTATGTCCAGTTGATTAGCCATCATCAGTTTGTCAGTCTGTATCTGGAAGTCCCACAGAATCTTAGCTTGGTCATTCTCCACCACCTTTGGACGTGTGTCCCATTTTGACATTGGGACCTCCAGCCCATATAGATGTTCCTGTACACTATGCTGGCCACTTGGTTATGGCGTTCCATGTATGCCCTGGCTGCTAGCATCTTACAACCTGCTGTTATCTGCTGGATTGTCTCAGGAGCATCTTTGCACAGCCTGCACCTGGGGTCCTGCCTGGTTTGGTAGACCCCAGCCTCTATTGATCTTGTGCTCAGGGCCTGTTCTTGTGCTGCTATGATTAGTGCCTCTGTGTTGTCTTTCAGTCCAGCTTTTTCCAGCCACTGGTAGGACTTTTCGATATCAGCCACTTCTTCTATCTTTTGGTGGTACATACCATGGGTTTGTCCTGCCATGATGGTTTTTGCTCCTCTCTCTCTGCTTTGGGCTTCTGTTGCCTGAGATATTCACTAAGTATTCCATCGCTCTGGGCCGTCTTCCTGGTGACTCTGACACTCACCAGTCCTCGGCCCCCTCCATGCATTGTGAGGAGCTTCCTTGTCTTAACTAAGAGGAAGTGTTTCCTCAGCTTCAGGTTCTACTTCCTGCTTGTCAGAAAGTCTGTGATCCACCTGCAGAAGGAATCTAGAATAGTCAGCTGGGAGAGCTTGTCTTGCAGCAGGTCTGACATAGTGGTGTTTAAGGTAGAGCTGAAGTCCACAAAGAGGAACCTGGCATAATTACATTGACAGCCCAGATGCTGGAGGATGAAGCGGAGAGTCATGTTAACAGCATCTTATACAGACCTGTGGACAAACTGCAGGGGCTCCAGGAGTGGGTCTGTAATGAGGTAGGACAGCACATGGCACTCAGATGACTTCATTACCACAGAGGTCAGGGCGACAGGTCTGTAGTCATTAAGTCCTGTGGTTCTTGGCTTTTTGGAAACAGGGATGATGGTGGAAGATTTAAAACAGGCTGGGACATGACATGTCTCCAGGGAGGTATTAAAATAGTCTCTGAATAGAGGAGAGAAGTGGTCAGCGCAGTGCTTCAGGGTGGAGGGGGAGAGAGAGTTTGGTCCAGCTGCCTTGCATAGATTTTGTCTCTTAATTACCTGCTTGCATTCCTCTCCTGAATAGTGAGTATTGATGTGTGTTCGGGGGGAGGGGGGTCTCTGGGGTGAGCAGATGATTGACCTGGACGCCAGCTATGGTGGAGGAGAGCTAATGTGAATGGCAGGGGTCATCAGGGTCATCCTTTTGTCTTTGAAAACAACAGTAGAACTCAGATTGCTGGCTATATGCAGGTCGGTAAAGGGGAGTGGGGCTTCAGGTGTGTAGTTGGTGATTTGTCTGAGGACTTTCCACACGCCAGAGTCGTCAGCAGAGAACTGGTTTTGAAGCATTTTGAGTACAATCATTTTCACAGTAGACATGTGGACTTGTCACAGTTGGAAAAGCCCATTACCAGTAAGATTAATGTGTCTGTCTCACTAAGTCACAACAGAGTGACAGTGACTCAGTGTACAATAGCAGGACAATAAAACTGAGCAACTAAAACAAATGCATACATCAATCATTTTATTGTATTATTCACTTGTGTTTTTATGATGTGAAGGTTTTTATGCACATTTTAATTTGAACATTAAAAAGTGTAAAAAAAAAAAAACATTTTGCAAAAAAGCTGGAAAAGTTAGTATATCAATTAGAAAACACACAATGTGCATTAGAAACAGACTTAGCAATTTAGTCATAAGGCCAGAATGATGTGATTTAAACATCCAGTGAGCAGACAAAAAGCAGCTGATAATGTGCCACACCTAAAGCTGAAAAGGTAAAACTGGTACCAGACATATAATATACAAAGACAAAGATAAAGATAAATTAAATGGCTTAATCGGGTGAACACTGATTTTTTTTGTGAACACAGTAACAATATATAAAACTATACTTACATACTTAAACCATAGCAGTGCATGATCTGATTAGACTTAGTTGTGTCGAGATGCATGTAATACATGTCCTTCTGTTCTAAAGTGTGTGACGAAACAAGCCCAGTGCCTCCTGATGTAAATGTGACACATTAAAAAAAAAAAATCTTTCTCATTTAATAATCAACCAAGTTTTGTAGTGTTTGCATCTCAAGCGCCAGGTACTGTATGTGTGTATTCTTGCATTTGTGTGTGCCTGTTTGTAAAAATCCAATCTCACCATAATAATCAAATCAGCGTTTAATATCTCCTCCCAAGGAGTTCTCAGTTCTCAGCATTTCCCCTCACATAAAAAGCCTCTCCTCCAACAAATCAGATTTAATTGGAAACTAATGAAATTTCTTTTTAAGGAAATGATAGAAGTTTATGAGCATCATCTTGTTGAGGAGACACAGGATAGCCTTATCTTGGTTTGGTTTTACGCGACGGTAGAGTCTGCACCAGTCTGCTCCAAAACATACAGTGCCCTTGTATGAAATTACCTGACTTTTTATATCAACTCTACCATCTGGGTCCTATTACCTCAGCAACTGATGAGCGAGTCTAAAATGGTTTCATTTGTCTTCAAGAGAAGAATATTGTGGTTTGCGCTGCAAAGGTTATGGTTGTTATATTCGGATGGCTTAAGTGCACTCCAAATTGCTTGGATCCCATTCAATTTTATTTTATGCCTGTTTTTAATGTAAAGTTATTCTGAGACCTCCAGTATATTGAGACTGGAAATGAAAATACAGTTTTTCATGTTATACAGTACATCACTGCAGACGATAAACAGACTGGGTGGCTTTAGTGAAAGACTGAATCAGATTAAAATGTTTTTTTTTCACAGCCTTAAAATATCTTTATAATCTGTATCATGGTTTGCCAAACAGAATATTCTATGTTTTATCCCTGTATTTAGGAATTTATAGTTAAGTGTGTAAATAGAGAGTTTAAAAGCTGCTATTAGTGGTTAAAAAAAATGCATTTATAAAGCTGCTGGTATATTCAAAGCAATGGCTTGAGTCAGAGCCAGTTATGTCATCTGTTTAGAGGGAAAGACAGTTACATTGGGGGGGTCAAAGAGCCACAGCAGCAATCAGGATGATACATGACAGCCAGTCCAAAAGGCTTTTCTTGGCCTGTTTTTAAGTGGCCACACAAACCATGAAAGACTAATGGCAATAAAATGGAAGATGATATCTGGAGATGTTGTGTTCAATATCCCAGTTCTGCTATATTTCTGCTGTTCAAACCAATGGGCTCTGAATTTAGCTTTTAGCCATGCTAGCATTGTAATGCGATGGAAAGCAGTGTCTGTGTCCGTTTATCTATTACTTTGGTCAACAGCTCTTAGATGGATTGCTATTTGATTTTGTACAAACGTGTACGTTTATTCACAATGAAGCCTTCATCCCACTGATTCTTCATGTCACTATGAGAGACATTTCCCATTCATATATCTTTGCATTGAAACTTGCACATGTCAAGGTCTCCAGGGTGTCAGTTCTTTTGAATTATTTCCTGGCTTTTCATTTTTTGTCTTCATCAATTCAAATAGTTCAGTTATATTATGGTTTATGACCAAAAACCTGAGAAACTAAATAAATTCAAATCAGCCTCAACTATAGCTGGTGTTTAGTACTAATTAGGAAACGTTAGTATGGTAACACTGCTGCCATTTATCGCCAAACCTATTTGTACAGCTTCACAAAGCTGCTAGCATGAGTTAATCTATTATTTTTAGCCTTGGTTTTGCCACTTTTTACTTTGAACTACTAATGCACACACTGGGAAATTTCATACTGCTTTCAATGAGTGTATACCCTGCATTAAAGCAACTTTGTAATACCCACAGGTCTTATTTCTGCTGGCAGAGTCATTCAGCTCCCTGCCACCAGCACATCTTCTCTCACCACAAATCAGCACGTAGGGTCTGTGCATGTCAGTTTTGTTTGACTTACCTTATGACTGACAAGAAACTGGATACATGAGACACAATCATATGAGTCCCAATATGGCAAAAGTTGTTAATTCAACACTGAATTATGCACAGAATGGTTGCCATATGGTTGAAGCTGAAACAACATTAACTCAAATTTTCTACATCAATCACAATTGATATGATAGAAAAAAAAGACCAGCTGAATCAACACTGAGATCCTTAAGCCAGTATTTAATCGGTATTGTTTCGATATTGTTTCAATGTGTCAACTGCCGACTTTCACGCCTAAGTATTTTATAATAAATATGGAGTGCCATGGGGCGCGTTTATTCCATGCATTGAAATTGCTTAGTTTCAGATGACAAGGAAACTAAGTAATACATGTATATTTGATTAGGAAAACATTTAAACAGTCACTTTTGCAGGACAGTGCAAAAAAGGGTAAAGAAATTAATCCTAACCCAGAAGAAGAATCCTATATATAATAATAATATATAATATATATATATATATAATAATATAGAAGATGGATATCTTCTATACCCGCTTTTTCCTGAAAGCCAGGGTCACGGGGATCCTATATAATAATAATCCTAAATGGTCACCTCATCCAGTTGTCAAACATCCTCATCAATCATCGCCAGCCTGTAGAGTCTTAATATTTTAACTAAAAAATGCAGGAGAAATGTACAGCTGCATTACTTTCTATACCAAGCTATGATATAAACAGTATACTTTGCTAAGGCATATACTGTAGAACAATCATTTTCATGTCATACTATTATACTATGGCATATTTTTCACCAGACAGTACTACGCCACAGTTTTCATGTTATACTACAGTATACACATTACACATTATTTTCCTTTCATATTATATGACATCATTTTCACCACATACTTACAACATACTATATACCTAAGGCATGAGTTTCATGACTCTGTTTACATTTTGTCCAATACTGTACATGGCGAGCTATGTGGTCATATTTGGAGCCAAACTGTCTTGCATTAGGTTCATGATAGCTACTACCATGTTTGGTAATGTTGAAAACATTTCTCAATTTTTTAATACTATTTCTGTATAAAAAGATCTGAGGTCTTCATGGCAGTTAATTAGTCTGACTCTGTTTCAAAATTAACTACAGTTCAGTCCTGAGTCAACAAGTGTATCACCAGTGTCAGTTACTTCAGAGTCACTCAATCATATTTTGTTGTTAGGGCCACCAGTTATCTGAGGGCGCTTCAGGTTTTCCTTTAAAGCTAAAAACCTGATTCTAGTTTCCATCTCTGTACACACCCCCCCCTTTCTAATTCTATTTCAGACAGACACATAAACATGTCACGCACAGATGCATGCTCATTCATTGTTCTAAAATGCATGTAATGTTGTTTATTCTGGCTGAGAGACAGAGAGTCTTCATGGTTTTCTTCTTACTTGTCACCAGTGGTTAACGTCGACCACCCTGCACATGCAGGCATCGTATGAGAGACCTGTGTAGTGGCGACAACCACATGTAGTGCTCTCAACAACCACAACACACACTAAACAGACTGATGACATGTGACTTGAACATACAGGAACATCCCACAAAACCAACATTGCTAAAACGGCCACACGTGCCAGTTATGAAGAGAGGTAGGCTTGAAAGCTATGTTTGTTAAAACAACAGACATGTCTCACAGACATGTCTCATGTGAGTCAAAAAAAAGAATGGAAACAGTGTTGATCTTACAGCACTAGTAGCCTTTCATTTGTTTAGCTAAGTTAAAATCCTCCAGCTCCACTGGATATTTATGTGACATACAATGACACACACACATACTTTCATATACTAGTTGATCATTTGTCTCTTCTGTAGAGAGTGGGGTTAGATTGCAAAGCAGGAGTAGCAACAGCAATGCAGCAAATTACTTTGGAAGTATTTCTAACATAATTTCCACTTCTCTATCTGTCCAGCTTTCTATCGATATAATAATACCATAATAGTGTATGGCTTAGTTACAGAGCGCTGATTAATAGATTACCTTGAGAGGTAAAAAGTGCAAAAGGTTATTTAATAGTTGTTTATTGTACTTGTCAAGAAAACACCAAATCCAAAATCCAAATGTCTTACTGCTTGTGTAAATACCACAACACATTTTAGAATTTACAATGAACAGTGCTCTTGGCTCTGACCAGTGTCTTTTGTCATATAGATCTGTTTCAGAGGACACAGAACTTGTAGCAAATCAGAAACTGGTTAAAAACAGTTTCACTGGCTGCCAGTCGTGCTGTGATCATCTAGCTGAATGATATTTATGTCCATGTAGTAAATTACTTTCTGTTTTTTCTGACTCAGTTTCCCACATATGTGACATGGTCATGTCCAATTTGCATGAAAAGAGGATTTTGTGAGAAAACAAATTTGAAAATTTGCAGGGGTGAAAAATGGAAAATGTATTGTTAAAGATATTTAGCACACATGATTTTAAGATAGACAACCCTCCCCAGTGGCCCAGTTGCTGAGTGAAACAGGACACTCATCTGTCCTCCTACTTATGTAAGGTAAACCTGCTAACCTCAGTGACACTAATCTCTGAGACAAGAGGATCACCTTCGCGTTCTGCACTCCCTCACCTTCTCCTCCGCTACAGACAAACCCCTCTTTTATGATCATTATTCTTTGTATCTAAACTCCCTCTGGTCTTTTTCCAACTTGTTCCTCCAACGTTACTCCCGTCCCACCTATAACCTCATCCAGAACCCATGAATCACTCACATCCATTTAGTCGTTTCAGCTCAGTATTTCCTCTGGGTAATGATAGTGTCAGCTGAAGTGTACTTTTACAGGCGTCGATAAATCTTCAAACATCAGCAACAACAGTCATCAGGTCCTATTTGCTCCCACTGACACCTGCTGCTGACCTGTGTCTGTATTTCCTCTAGTGTCTGGTTTTCTTATGCTTCCCCTAAATGGTTGACTCTAGGTCTACACTGGTGTAACAGTAGACTTGTTGTGACATCCTTTCTGTCACACTTTTATATTTAATTGGGCTTTTTTGTTTTGGAATGCAGCTCTCTATAAACAATGGAAAGAGGAAGGAAACGTGATAACAAGATATGAACAACGTGGCTTGATTCTGTTGGTGTACTTTATCTTGTCCTGAAATTTAAAGCTGCATTCAATTTTTTTTCTTCAGGACAGCAGAACATACCGTAAACATTTAAAATTATTAATTTCTTATGGCTTTGATACATTAGCATTTATATTAATTGAAATAAATATATTCATTTGTGAGTGGTTAGCACTGTTGCCTCGCAGCAAGAAGGTTCCTGGTTTGAAACCCAGCAGGGGCGTTTGCATGTTCTCCCTGTGCTTGTGTGGGTTTTCTCCAGGTACTCTGGTTTCCTCCCACAGTCCAAACACATGTATGTCAGGTTGATTGGTGACTCTAAATTGCCCATAGGAGTGAGTGTGAGTGTGTGTGGTTGTTTGTCTCTATGTGGCCCTGTGATGGACTGGTGACCTGTCCAGGGTGTACCCCAGTCTTTCACCCAAAGAGAGCTGGGATAGGCTCCAGCAGATCCCTGTGACCATAAATCGCAATAAGCTTTCAAGGTCTTTCAAATCAGTTGGCCTGTTGCAGGGTCTGTCACTGATGCCCTGCAGCAGTGAGGCTTTTACAGGCACACTTTGTTAGCCTACTGTCCAACTCTTTCAGCACTTGATATTCCAAGTCGGTCCCTCATCCAAGTACTAACAGGCCTGACCCTGCTTTGCCTCCTAAGGCAGTCCAGATCGGGCTTAAACCAGAGAAAGGGCAAAGAGTCTCTAAATGCTCCACTATTTTCACTAGATTTGGACTACTTTAGTTTGGGCAGGTAGCATATAGTAGGGTTAATTAAACTCTGCTAAAACAGTGAGAGCAGTGAGCAAAAACCAGGCAGCAAAATAGAACAGTGAGTTGAAAGATGCAAAAATGCTCAATAGAGCTAAGTGAGAGAAAATATCCCTACACAAAATAATCATATCCAGTGTCCATAAAATTAGGATTAGTGCAGCTTTAATTTCAATCTTCTAGATCCTTTTTTTAATTATTCATTGGCATATGGTCAAGCAGGTGACAGCTACAGTTACTGAACTGAAGGATGAAACAAGGCCAAACAGCTCCAGGGCATCAGTACTATTATAGTTCTCAGTATTTTTTTTAAATTTTAACTTCAAGTTAATTACTTAATCACTTTATTAATTCCTATTAATTAATATAATTTAAATAATATTAAATTTAATAACTTTAAATTAGAATAACTGCTGTAACAATAGAATTTCCCTGTGGGGGTTAATAAGTTATAAGTACTACTTTTTCTTCTTCTTCTTCTTCTTCTGTAGTGTGGACACATAAAGGGGAATTTTAACATTTTCAAGAACTATTAGAAAAATGTTCCTCTGGTGCAAAAATGCCTACTGATGCAAATATGTTAATATGTTTTCTTTTTTATCACTGGTGATCTAATAAATGTGTTAAGCATTGTAGTTTTGATACCTAAAGGACAAAGCCTCTGAAACAACAAGTTTTTAGTATATCACACAGAGTCACGAAGTTGGACATTGTGCGTTGTTGTGCTATACAGCCCGTCTCATCCAGTTATAATACCAAACAAATACATATATCAGTATTTTGTGAGTATAGCTCAGGCTTAAGAGTCTCATAATAGCTGCTGATGGAAGAAATCTCAGAGGTTGGTTGCTGTTCAGAGGCGTGGTGAGAGCAGCGGGCCAGACTGATTCAGATGAAGATGTTTATTAAGAACAGTAGTGTCCTGTAAGTCCAGCTGTCTGTGACCTGCAGCTGACTTTCACCCTGTCAAGAGACAGCATGAAAGTCCCCCATGGCTGTTAACATGTATGATGAATGTTTCCTTGTTTGTATAAACTCACCCCTCTGGAATTTGTTTACAAGCCCAGCTTGATGTGGGGATTTCTGCTCTAGTGGTGTCTGCTAGATGTTATTCCACACTCCTTAAATAAGAAGGAAAAAGGCTATTGTTGAAATGTTCTTATTACTGCGATTTTGGGGACTAAGCCATATTGTTAATGGAAACAGTACGCTAGCTTGGATGCAGTAGCTGCTTCTCACTAGTGGACTGGGCTGGGGTCTGAACCGGACTGACTCTGCAGTCAGTTCGGTCAAGCCATCCTCCAAATGGTTCCCGCTTATTCCATAAAACACTTTCATCTGGAAAAAATTTCTTCACAGCACCAGGGAAGGAAAAAAAGGAGAGACATCCTATGAAGCCAGCCCCTCTTTAGTCGTCGCAGTGGAAAAGCTATTAGAGAGCAGCTGAGCAGGAGGAACCGGAGGATGAATGACAAGTGTCTAAGCCTTTATTCAAAAGTAAACAGTAGAAAAAAGAAAAGACAATCAGTGGCACATGCTGTCTGGATTCAGTCTGTAGATGGCTTCAGATATTGCCCTGTGTCAGCTAGTCTTTCACAACTCAGTCTTTAAACTTCAAAATGAAAGCTCCTGCAAATAAAGAGCTCCATTTCATTTAATGCGGCATCTTGAATCAAGGAACTGAGACTTAGGCCCTTTGGCGCCGTTGTTACATCAGTCTTACCTCTTCAGTGCAAACCCCAATTGAGAAGGGCTCTTATAGGGATTAGGTAAAGTCATGCTTGAAATTAAAACTGAGTAGAAGCACTAGTAGGTACAAGAAACTGACAGCTAAAAAAGATGTATTCTTGCTGGCTGCTGGTTGAAGGTTGGGGTGATGAGGTGGTGTTGCATTGTTATGATTTTAGGTAATGTATTGATCATAAATTGGCTCTGGTGATAAGTCTATACTCTATCATAGTTACAAAGCAACATTATCATTCATTTGGAGTCATGTTTTTGGCCACTGTGAATTTAAATCCCATATTTAGCCTAAATTTACCTAAAATGATGAGCTGACAGAGCTAAAACACTATGTACAGCTCATGTGACTTACACTAAATAACAATACTTCATCTATTGTTGAAGTCTTGATTAATGCAGCCTAAAAGGTTAGTGTCAAATAGGTGAAAATATGAACCCACTGAAGTTGAACAACAGCACAGCTCAGACTGATGGATTGAGGGTGAATTCCATAAACCTGACCACAAAATCCAATATGGCACATAAAGTCTTTTTTTATTGCTTTACAACAGCATTATGCTAAGTGCTACCACTGAGGGAGAGAACCTATACTGCAACATAATTATGCAACATAATTATGTTACTTTCACTGTAAGTGTAATGTAAAGAGGACATTTTTTTTTCTTACGTGTCTCAGTCCAGTAGCCATTCAGGAGTTTGACTCCAGTGGTGTGATAGGATTGTGAAAATTCTAAGGCGTACATTTAGGTTTTACAACTTCCAAAGTTCAGCTGCAGATAATATGGAGCCTCAGCAGCCTGAGTTAGTCAAATGAAGTGGTCTGGAGTTGAGTAAGTGTTTTTTTATACAAACTTCTAGTTCTTTTAATGGCCATATGGGAATGTTAGTATTGTTTTAAGGGAGACTTGAAATAATGTGAATCTGTCATAAGATTTAGACAGTTTTAGTTCAGGAACAAAAATGCCAATAAAAACCAAATTCCCTAAGAAAGAGAATGTGCATGACAAATGTTGTTTGTGAACGTGTCTGCACATGTATGTTGTTTAGCCCCAACCTGTCAATCATTCCTTTAATGGCTCAGATTAACAAGCTGATAATGCGCTTATGTAAAAGTAACAATGTCCTTATCCTGTCTGCTATATATAGCACTGTGTCACAAGCGCCTACCCATTTTCTTCTCCACATCAGTCTGCATCCAGTATAGTTTGTCATGTGACCTGTGTGAACGTCAGCTCTCTTGCGGCGAGTTTTATTTCAGCCTGACAACCATAAGACAGTTGGACCTAGCGCTGGTCGTCACTGCATTGCTGCGGGTGTATGAGGATGGCTGTTAACAGGGAGAATTTGATGAGCAGGCAAAGATATTCATTGTACAAAAGAGTAAAAGCCCCTTTTTTGAGTGGATGCAAATCCCCTCACATTCAACAACAGCTCTTTCTATCAGCAGTGGCCAAGTTTTGGATAGGTTTCTGGCTGGGCCTGTTGGGCCCAGCAGGCCACAGCAGGGATTTTGCATGGCTAACATCGGTGAAAAGAGACACTCACTCTTCTCTAAGAAAAAAAACAAAACAAAACAAACAACTTAGCGTTTTTCTCATGTGTAACACAAGGTTTCTGTTTGGACCAAACCAGTGTAGCAAACTTAATTTAGTCTCAGACTAATATGAAATGTGAGACATTACAAATTTGGTTTTAAGATATTTTATTGATGAAAACATCTTTAACCTTTTGACCCATTGGACACATAACATAATATAGCAAAAAAGCTATTGAGAACATATCCTTTGAAGCCCGATCACAGATTCCAAAGCACTGCCACATGTGCAGTGTCTGATACATTTATAAAAATAACAATCATTAAAAATATACATACAAGACAAGAATCTTTTTCTTTCTTTGACAAAGTGTGATTTGTAAATAACTGCATGAACAGATTTTTGAGACAACACATACATTGCAATGCAATAACCCACAATCTCAATTGATAGGCACAATCACTAACTGACAGGCAGACTGGAGCTAGCTAGTCAGCTTCACTAAGTATAAAATGACAATACACTGCCTGTACAATCCAAAGGATGCTGTCATCGTGGACAGTCGCTGAGAAGAAGAAACAGAGCAGTTATGGATTACCAGAGTTATGTGAGACAGAGTATGAAAAAGAAATGCTTTTTCAGTGAGAGTTTAACTTTTTTTTTTTTTTTTTTTTTTTTTTAATAAGTTTTCTGTTGATGCTGGTTGTAGGGCCTAGCCCACATTTTCATGCCTAAAATCACCATTTTTCCATCAGGATAAGCTGCTGTATAGTTTGCAGGGGTTAAAGAGTGTTGGAAATGCTGAAGCATATAATCATATATATATATATCTATATATATACAGTTTCTTTTTTAAATGTGTGTTGAATGAAACAGAAAAGCACTAATAAGCATTAATAAAGCAACCTCACAAACCCAAGTTGCAACTTAAAGCCCCGTCAGGCTGGTGTGGGTGCATGCAGTTTTCTTCAGTTACCACTCATTTTAACAACAATCAGATGATTAAAACAGAGAGAAAATGCTAATAACAGAATGCTTCTGGTCTCCCTGAAAAAGGGAGGAGCCGCAGCACTATTTCATTAAGTTGTAATCTGACCTTAACAGAGACATTTTGTACAGTAAAGCATAGTAGCCCAAGAGAGATAAACCCCATCACCAGCTGCACCCATCTCTCCAGACTGACTCACTCTCCCTCCCTCCTTTTAATCACTACATTTTCCTTTCTCCTGTTTTGTTTTTTTTACTCGACTCTATTGCCTTTTCTCTTTCTGTCTTCTTCGTCAACACACCATCTACGATCAACAAACGGCCTAATTAGACTATCGAGCCATCAGCGGGACCACCAAAATGTTTGGCACAGTTTCTAAACCATAAAAACAGTGTCTGCAAACCCAAGCCCAGTTAAGTTCAAGCTCTTCAGCAGCAGCTGAGGAATTCCCTACCAGTGTGCTACAGCAAATGGTGTCTCATCATCTGAGGTCTCTCAGCAAATATCCTTCAACTGTAGGAGGAAGCATAGGGCACACACACACACACACACACACACGCACAAACACTGTGTCTGACTGTGTCAGACTGTGGACACACTCTTTCCTCTCTCCATCGCTTATCTACTTCTTGTGAATTTGTTTTATATTTTTCTCAAATGAGAAAAAAGCACCACTGTACAAAATATACAGGAAATATTGTTTGTATGTGTGTGTATGTGCATCTGTGTGAGTGTGTGTGTGTGTGTGAGCTTTCTTTGATGCTGATGATCTGAAATTTCTTGTCAACCTTTGCCATAACAACTAAGCAAGTTTCATTTGGAGACAATATATGTGAACAATCCATGAGTCGCACATTTGACTGCTACTGTACTTTACCACACTAATGCATGGTGCTCTTTGGCATCCCAACAAACACAAACACTGACATGTGCATGATTTCACGTATACATTCACAAGCCTCTGGGGTGCTATTGTCTTGTGTGCCCGATGATGGACAGAGTGGGGCTAATTCACCAAAATCATACGTCCTGCTCATTGTTTTCTCTGCCTGCAATAGGCAATAGGCACTTAGAAACGCACATATATTCACATATACAAATAAACATAGCGTCATATTTTGTTAAATTTGTCCCCCATTAAAATTGGGTTTAAAAATTAGAAACAATCAAAAAACAAAAAATCTTTGGTCTGTAAACAACCATAATTATATCCAAATGCAAGGCAAAGATGTTCTAGTTTTAACAGCATCTCACCCAATAAGCTGAAGTTGAGGAAAGTGTAGGGTGCTTGTGTTTGGAGCCCTCCACACACCTCTAGAGTTCACCGAGAGTGTGTGTGTGTGTGTGTGTAGGTGGGAGGCAGTGAGAAACACACCCTTGAAAGCTGGTAGCTGTCAGCTGCAGGACATCGATGCAGCTGTTTGGTCTGCTGTTAGAACATGCTGGCTAGTCACTTTTCCACAGACTCCATCAGTCTCATGCAGTTTTGATGACAGTTCGTCACATATGTACATTTGGCCGTTACTTCTAAGCCTCACAAGTGAGTCTTTTCCAAACACACTTGGGCCTGGGCAGGATCAGGTGACGGCATTTCAAGAAATGTGAGATATTCACATTGAAATATGTACTTGAACTAAAAGCCAGCTGTTCATTCAGCATTCATACTCAAGGTATGAACAACAACACAAGCTTTGATGCAAAACATTAAAAAGAGGACTGTTTTTTTTTTTGTTTTTTTTTTTTCAGTCAGCTGTCAAACACCGGGCAGGTCTGAGTTGGCAACTATGCTGCTTGCTCCTGTTGCAACAAATCATGGTCTCTCTCCCTCCTCCTTTCCTCAGGCCTGTCTCAGTTACAGGGCAGCCAAGTGGAGTATGCAGGCTGCTGGCAGGCAAACACCGGTTGAACCTGTGCTATGTAGTAGTTACTGAAGTTACCGTCTGCCACATAAGGAGCAGGTTGGTAGTAACATGTAACATTAGCCACGTTGGGGATGACGTTCTGCTCGGCAAGCACTCGCACAGCCAGCATGGCTATGAGCCCTAAGGTCTGCCGCCTCTCATGGCCCATCAGGCACACCGTGCTCTCGTTGACCACCCCGTGGAGGGTCATCAGGTAGTCGTACTTGCGGTCCTCCAGGCCTACAAAGTGGTTTTGAAGGTAGGACTCCAGCTTGCGCTGCTGCTCACTGATGTCAGGGAAGTCGATGAAGAACCGTGAGCACATGTAGCGCTGCAGGGACTTCATCTCTGACTCGGAGGCGGCCCTGAAGCCCCTCACCAGCAGGTGACAGTACTTCAGCAGGCCCCCGCCTCGGATCTCTTCTGGGTTCCGAGTGCAGATGATCTTGTGACGTAGGTGGTCCAGGGCCTCAGCGAAGTCCCCGTACACACTCTCGCCCATGATGGTGGGGTGAAAGGTCTCGGCCATGGGGTTTTCTGAGCAATCATAGAACAACAACAGAGAGTCCAGTTTGATCTGAAAGGAGTCTACACTGAACTCAAACTGACGCCGGAGAGAGTCCACAAACTTCAGCTCCACGTTCTTGCCCCGGTTGTTGGAGAGGGAGATAAGACTCCAGCGGTCTGAGTCATTGCACACCTTCACCATCTTCTGCACATATGCTTCCTATGTGTGTGTGTGTGTGTGTGTGAGAGAGAGAGAGAGAGAGAGAGAGAGAGATGAAAAGCATAAACATTAACTACATATTTGTACAGTTGCAAACATGAATTCAGCAGATGCCTAATTTTCAATGATACAACTAGGTTTTGTATTTAATGCTAGTTTTTCCTTATACTGCAAGTATCAGCTGCATATCTGTGTGTTCTACATATTGTCTTATTAATGCCATTGATGTCCACAGAAGACACTTGGATACGGGATCTGGGTGGCTGATCTGAGGATCCCTTCCAAATGGGTTTAGCTCAATCCTCTTAACTACAGAAAACAGACATTTTACTATCACTAAACTAATCTAATTGCACATTAAACTGCACGTAATGGTCGTTAAGCCGAATTGGCACAAATGCAATTAAATCTTACATACCCTAATAATTTACAACTAAAGCAAGAAAAATAAACTGCAAAAAGTTGTCAGGGTGAATGTACCTTTAACGTTAACGAGGTTATTTTCTCTTTATTCACACAGTCGGGTAAAAAATCCAGGAGACAGTCCAAAACTATGTCCTTCACAGTCTGGAATTCGCTTTCACCTTTCAAATCTGCGCAAAATATAAGGTCGAGGTCCTTGTAGCCCAGTCCGCTGTCCTCGTGCAGAATGTGGCTCGCTGCAGAGCCATTTAACCGAACGTCCCGGACGTGGATCTGCCTCTCCTCCATCCGGCTCCGCACCACCTTAACGATCTGCCGCGGCTGCATCTCCAGAGTGGGGAAATTTCCCCGGCCGTGGATCGGGATGGTCTCCGTCAGGATTGTGTCCAACCGCTGCACTTGCTCCCAGTTGAGGACGCTGACGTTGCTGCCGTCTGTGTCAGACACATAACTGGTAGTGGAGCTGCTGTCCTCCTCTGACATGGTGATGAGAGAAAAATCCTCTGCGTTTGCCATAGAATTTAGTTGTTTTCTCAAAACAGGAACAAATCAATGGACGTGTCTTTACGCACAAATTCTGTACAGTCGGGTAGCTTCATCAGCACCGGGGATCTCAGTGTTTGTCAGTATTCACTGTTAACATATAAAAGCAAAAATAAAAAATAAAAAAATTAAATAATATAAAATTCTTTAAAAGGCAAATTACAGTTTGCGCAATAAGCCTGAGGTTGGAGATGTAGTGGCGCAGCAGTAAATCTGATGGTTGTTTTGAGGAAGAAGTGCAGCCAGTCCACAGAAGCGAGTGCAAAAACAAGTCCTAACTTTCTCTCCCTCTTTCCTTGCGCTTTTAAAACATTTGCCCCGGTGCCGCTGTCAATGAGTCCGAGCGCTGCGCATCAGTCTTTGAAGGTCGCTGATGATCCAGGAGGGGGCTTGCTTTCCGGCTGTGACTCCATCGCCCAAAGGCACGCCTATGATTTCATGAATTTGCATGAATAAGCTGCTCCTCAAGTCGCACTTTGGCACAATACTCCCCCCAACGATCAACCCCTCAGAGGAATCTTGTGGATTTTTACGCGCAGTTCCTACATAGACTATTTTTAATTTCTCTCCCCGCTGCCAGGGAATAATCCCGGTTAATGCAACTTGTGTGCCCACAGGAAGAAACCAGCTTGCTTTGCTTAATTTTGTTTAGCTCAACTGATTTTTCACACTTGTGAAGAAATTAACCGTTCGATCCCCACTCGACGTGTGTCAGGTTCGTAGTCTGGAGATGTCAGCTATACTTCACCCCTCCCCCCTCCACCAGCCTGCTGCTCACTGAAAACCCAGCTCAACACGGTTGCACCTAAAGGACACCCCAACCTAAACCAGATACCGTTAGAATATTCATATAGGACCTTAAGGTGCTCGTTTATATGTTACTCCATGAGAAATCTTCTGCTCTTAAATGTAATAAATGCATCTAAATTCATTCATGTGTCAAGATGTTTGCTGTGGTTATGATCATCAGTTTGAGCTAAAACTCAAATTTAAATAAAACAGAGGAAAAACAAACAATAAATACAACATTTTCTAAACTATTAAGACTCGGCTGGTGCTGATGTGCACGTAATGCTCTTTTGACGTCGCCATGTCGCCCTCTGCGGGCTGGTTTAGGTCTTGAAATGAAGTCATTCATTGCCATACAATAAGGGGTCACATACAAGCTTTGTGATATGCATCAAACTTGAATAATCTCAATAACTCACCCAGAAAAGGAGGACTTTTGTCTGTTTCCCTCAGACCATTTCCAGCCAGTGTCTGCAGGTCAGGTCAGGTTCTGCTGTTGCCCTCGGCTCCTGATGATGTGTGGATAAAGTTGTTACACACACCTGCAGATACATCATTAGTAGCTCATCAAAGTCTCTTTAAGAAGCTGTAAATTCCTGTTATTTAGCCTCATTATGTATCCTCATTTCTCTGCATAGGTTGTCTTGCAGAAACCTTGTCAGTTCATAAGTCCTTGTCATTTCTCAGTGTGATATTCAGGGGTCGGTTAAAATCTGGGTTGAGGCCCTGGGACCAGAGAGGTCAGGGACAGTGGTCATGTCAGGGTGGGGCAGCTGTCACAGACACTCCATTAGGCAGCATAAAGCCCTGCGTCACTATCGCCACCCAGACTCGTAAACCCTGATTATCCCATTTACTCTATTGTACTGTCTTAACTCCAGGGCCCACACAGGAGTGCTGCCTCTGCACAGTGTCTCCCCCTCTGCAGGACAGGACACCTACACTAATTGGTTATTTTAGAGTTTACAGTCACATTGTGGAGCTAAAAAAAGTAAAAAAAAAAAAAAAAAAAAGTTTTTAGCAATATAAGGTCTAATGGTTTTGAAGAACTCCAGTTCATTTTTAAAATGTATCATTTGTTTTCATACTTTGCTTTGGCATGTATCAGGCAGGTTGATCACAAGTTTCTGAAATTGAATCCCACATCTGGAAATGTATGTGGAAATATTAGCTATTTACAATGGAAGAGGAG
The DNA here is from genome assembly GCF_900324485.2 of Mastacembelus armatus. NCBI lineage: Eukaryota > Metazoa > Chordata > Actinopteri > Synbranchiformes > Mastacembelidae > Mastacembelus > Mastacembelus armatus. The sequence continues at coordinate 7,435,490 of NC_046648.1, forward strand.
CAGCCTCAGTGATGCATTTCCCAGGTGTGGAGAGATGGTTGCTATGGATTGGACTGAGTCCCTCAGCCAAGCATGGTGCAACCACTCTCTACAGCGCTAAATCAAAGCTGCTGTCAGAGACCAACAGCAGGTACACCCTTATTATACACTTACTGTACCCTTTATGTCCAAAACAGAGCTCTGCTGATCAGTTGTTTTGTGTAAATACAACTTGATGCTTCACCACTCATCATGAAGTGCATGATTCATTGGTTGGTGGTTACTGAACGTCATCAATGAGCTTAAGTTGTCAGAAAATTAAATGGAAAAAAAAGGAATTGAAAAACAAGCCACACTCTTCTCCTGGTCTTTCCTTGTCATCCAGTGGATTTGTAGTCATTTAGTAAAAAACGAAAAACTCCCAGAGTACAGTTTCTCTGCCTTGGAGGCTTTAATGTTTGTGGAAGAGGCTTCTTCTTCTGTTTCCTCATAAAACTATCATTTAATATCACAGAATTGGCCACAGTGTTGGACATTTTCTGGACAGTTCGGCCTAATAAAAGGCAAAAAGAGACTTGTTTTGGTTTCCTGTGCCATTTATCTGACTGCATGAGTGGGATTTATTTACCATGAAATGTAATATCCCCGCCGCCTTTGAGCTTTTTTCTTATGGTCAGGAATGTCTGCTGGGGTGGACCAGCAAACCTTAAATTCTGGTTTTCATTTCTTAAAATCACCCAGGGCCAAATATAAACAGCAGTGTTTTCTAACATCTTGCTGACATTAGGAATTAAAAAAAGATAATTCAGATACAAATATTTCTGTGCAAATATCTATGCAATTACATCTCTATTTTATTGCAGGGTCACAGCATTTTATATGATTTAATTACACTGTGGTTTTGAACTGAGAGAATCTGGATGTTGTTAAAAGCAGGAATAAAGTAAAACGTCAATACTATTAAACCAGAATTTACCCAGTTAGTCTTTACCAGGTAAGTTAACAACAGCCAACAACCAAACTGCTATAAATAAAACGGTGCACAGCTCCTCTTGTTTTATTTAATTAAGAAGGCTAGAAGGCTACAGTAGTTTTGGATTTATTCTTCAGCATAAAAGTGAAGAGCCAGTGTTAATAAAAAGCAAACAGGCCAAATCAGAACTAACAGTGTTTTGATTTTGACAGTTTTCCTTACAGAAGGATGGACCACTTGTATGCAGAGAGCAAACACACACACACACACCGTAAATGATTCAAGAAACTAACTGAATGAATTTCAAATAAAACATCAACATTATATTTTATATAAAAATACAGCATAAAGCTTGGTATATTTTGTCTATATTTGTTACTCAGATGTATTGTCTCGTTTTCTAAAATCCATTTTATATTGAACATCTTGGGGCATCATGATCCACAGTCTTTGTTATTTAAAACATTTTGCTTAGAATTTTAGTGAAGTTTTTTTATTTTTCAAAACTAAGATTGAATATGGGCAGCACAGTGGTGCCTCACACCAAGAGGAATCCGGTTTGAAACCGACTTTAACCTATAATAGTAGTGATTCCAGCCATCAAAACTCCACAAGCCAATCAGCACAACATTCATTCATAAGGATTAGCTTCTACAGTGGGTACGGAAAGTATTCAGACCCCTTTACATTTTTCACTCTTTGTGTCATTGCAGCCATTTGCCAAAATCAAAAAAGTTCATTTTATTTCTCATTAATGTACACTCAGCACCCCATCTTGACAGAAAAAAACAGAAATGTAGAAATTTTTGCAAATTTATTAAAAAAGAAAAACTGAAATATCACATGGTCATAAGTATTCAGACCCTTTGCAGTGACACTCATATTTAACTCACATGCTGTCCATTTCTTCTGATCCTCCTTGAGATGGTTCTGCTCCTTCATTGGAGTCCAGCTGTGTTTAATTAAACTGATTGGACTTGATTAGGAAAGGCACACACCTGTCTATATAAGACCTTACAGCTCACAGTGCATGTCAGAGCAAATGAGAATCATGGGGTCGAAGGAACTGCCCAAGGAGCTCAGAGACAGAATTGTGGCAAGGCACAGATCTGGCCAAGGTTACAAAAGAATTTCTGCAGCACTCAAGGTTCCTAAGAGCACAGTGGCCTCCATAATCCTCAAATGGAAAAGGTTTGGGACAACCAGAACTCTTCCTAGACCTGGCCGTCTAGCCAAACTGAACAATCATGGGAGAAGAGCCTTGATGAGAGAGGTAAAGAAGAACCCAAAGATCACTGGGGTTGAGCTCCAGAGATGCTGTAGGGAGATGGGAGAAAGTTCCACAAAGTCAACTATCACTGCAGCCCTCCACCAGTCAGGGCTTTATGGCAGAGTGGCCCGACGGAAGCCTCTCCTCAGTGCAAGACACATGAAAGCCCGCATAGAGTTTGCCAAAAAATACATGAAGGACTCCAAGACTATGAGAAATAAGATTCTCTGGTCTGATGAGACCAAGATTGAACTTTTTGGCGTTAATTCTAAGCGGTATGTGTGGAGAAAACCAGGCACTGCTCATCACCTGCCCAATACAATCCCTACAGTGAAACATGGTGGTGGGAGCATCATGTTGTGGGGGTGTTTTTCAGCTGCAGGGACAGAACGACTGGTTGCAATTGAAGGAAAGATGAATGCGGCCAAGTACAGAGATATCCTGGAAGAAAACCTCTTCCAGACTGCTCAGGACCTCAGACTGAGCCGAAGGTTCACCTTTCAACAGGACAATGACCCTAAGCACACAGCTAAAATAACAAAGGAGTGGCTTCGGAACAACTCTGTGACCGTTCTTGACTGGCCCAGCCAGAGCCCTGACCTAAACCCAATTGAGCATCTCTGGAGAGACCTGAAAATGGCTGTCCACCAACGTTCACCATCCAACCTGACAGAACTGGAGAGGATCTGCAAGGAAGAATGGCAGAGGATCCCCAAATCCAGGTGTGAAAAACTTTGTTGCATCTTTCCCAAGAAGACTCATGGCTGTACTAGCTCAAAAGGATGCTTCTACTCAATACTGAGCACAGGGTCTGAATACTTATGACCATGTGATATTTCAGTTTTTCTTTTTTAATAAATTTGCAAAAATTTCTACATTTCTGTTTTTTTTCTGTCAAGATGGGGTGCTGAGTGTACATTAATGAGAAATAAAATGAACTTTTTTGTTTTTGGCAAATGGCTGCAATGACACAAAGAGTGAAAAATTTAAAGGGGTCTGAATACTTTCCGTACCCACTGTATATGGGACTGTGACAAGAGATACCTGTATAACCACTGATGATATTTTATGCTCTACCTATTTTTTAAATTATAGCAATTAAAAAAAAAAAAGAGCAGTGTGCAATTTTGTTTCTGCCTCTTTACAGTATAAGGCAAATGGCACAGAGGTTAGTATTTGTGTCATTAGTAGTAATCCAGTAAACAACCCTGACCTCCTCCTACCAATCCCACATTCAGCAAGAACATAAAACAGAGCTTCTGTTACCTTGAGCCAAAATTGGACAACGACCCAATAAGCAGTGACGAGTGATCGAAGAATGTATGCAATAGAACAGAATGGTTCAGCTGGCATATGTGCTTGGACTGTTGTGATGTCAAGGGATTTAAATGCAGTGCCAAACAATAGACATTTCAATTTTTCTACTGTCAACACAAGTAGAAATTGCATTTTCTGCTGAGAGTGTGACCTCGAGAAATAAGGTGGAACTGGATTCAATCAAATACACTTCAGAAGCTGTGTGGTGTGATTACAGTCTCACACATGGCCAAGCACTTTCTGGCACAGTCTTGCTTGAGAAAACGTGAGTGATGACATAACTAGAAAACAATTGTCATCCCCTGTGTGTCTCCTCACTCCCACCCCACCCCTCCCACCTTCATCTTCCCTTCCCTGAGATAAGTGGATTTCCAGGAGGGTTGCATTGCTTTGTCCCGGCTGTCAGAGATATTCCCACAGCTGGCGGCTCAGTTAGTTTTGGTTGTGGATCAGAGGCATCAGGATAGAAATGGGATTTCAAGTTCTTTTCAGCCAAACTGCATCTGACCCCTGGTGACAAAAAAGCTGGAGAATCGCTCTTCCATCAAGGAAATGTAGCATAGGGTTTGATTAGGCAGGGTCTGTGGAGTAAAGAAGCAGCAGCAGTCACTTCAGTACAGAGGATCCCTTTATTTCAGCTCTTTTTGACCCAAAGGGATGATATGTGTGTGTGTGTGTGTGTGTGTGGTGTGTTTGGTTTTGAATTATTTTGGCAGATTAATGCTGATTGTTACAGAGAGAGTCCTGCTTCACAGTGAGATAGACAAGCCTATCTTACCTAATCGCCCTTATTATATGGTCTTCGTGATCTCTCAGCCTTCAAGCTCAGGGACAGTAAAGGAGCTGGATGCTGCTGCTAAAGTACTTGAGCAGCAACTGATAGATGCTTCAGACATATTGTGATCTTGGTACTGTATGTGCTGTCACTGACTAACCTGAAGTCATCTTAAAGGTATGACAGCCTCTACTCCACTTTGAATGTCCTAACGTTGTTGAAGGCGTGCTGGAAGATATCCACATCAAACAGCCACACCTTTAATTCAAGGGCTTCTAAATGTGATTTTCCAGCCTGCAGCACAGTATCTGCACGTTTAATTGCACCCTGTATCCTTTACGGGTGTGTCCATTTACAGTAACAACATGTCTAAGCAGTCAAGATCGAGGGATGAAAGAAGAGTCAGGAGGATCGACGGGGCCTTGGATCACACATTTTCATCCATTAAAAAAATTACAGGAGTTTGGGGGAAATACACATATTTTCATTCTTATCAGAAGAGATGATAGGACTGACAACAGTGGCATGATGGTACAGCCACTAGCCAAGTTAGTTTAACTTAGCATAAAGACAGAGAGAATAGAGCTCACTATTTAAAACTTTATGTCTCGTGTATTTAAGCTGTACATGTTTGTGTAATATGAGAAGTTCTGGAGACAGGTTAACATTGGCTCTTTCCCTGCACTTCCAGTTCGTTTCAGCACGTATCCCACCACAGAAAAAGACACGTGGCTCAGAGGCCGTCAGACTGACGACCAGAGGTAGCCAAGTGGCGGGCGGCCAGGACAGCAGGAAGCCTGGCACGTTCCAGCCACACTCTCAGGGTGAAACTTTTCCAGAGTGACGGCCGTGGAGAGGTCAGGTAATCCAGTGCTAACTGGCTTCACGTCTAATAAATAGGATCGAAAGTGCTAGTCGAACCTTTACCCTTCTCCATCTGAGGCTATGAAAAGAAACTAAGTGGATGCAGACTTTGAGCCACAGGTTAACATTCAAGACAATGGAGAGTATAAATACGTCTTAAGTTACTCTTAAGATATTATGAATGGATGTCCACACATCTGCCATAACGGCTGCTAAGTGGATTTCAACTTCCCATATAGATTAAAAAAAAAAAACATTATGTTGCAGTGTTTCATAAAAACTTTCTAATTAAAAGTTTAAAAAATTGTTCAAATAATAAAATCCCATTTCAACTTGTTGGCTGTTAAACATAATGAACCACAGGCTCAACAGCCATAAATTAAACAAAACCTTATATAAAGCATTTTAAAAAACTATCCTTGAAAAATAAGTTTTAGTTGCTCTAAAAATGCAGCATTTCAGGCATTCTGGGAATACATGCACTACATATTATAAAAGAAGTTGGAGAACTGCTTAACTCATTTACAATAATTAGTTCCTGACAAATGACAATGACAAGCAGCGTGATGAGTGGTGAAATCAGGCTGGATAAAAACAGGGTTTAACCTAGCTCATTTTGTTTTGGCATTATCCAGTCAGAACAGGTTGGGAATGAAGGGGGTTTCTGTAGAGCGTCCAGCCTGTCCTCTTTTCTCCATAAACAAATTAATCCTGAAGTTATCCTCACAGTCTGGAGAACAGCCCTATGACTTTCCCATCTGCCTGGCAGGAAGGCTCGATGACCAGGGTCTTTCCTCGTCCATCTCTCCACAGGAAGCATGCACCTTCCTCAAGTATTCCGCACCGCTCAATCACGCCCTTCTCTGCAAAACTATGGTGGTGATTCCCAGCCAGAGGCATTTGTACTCCAGAACTATTCAGCACTTGCCAGGCGGTACATGGAAAGACTGTGAAGTAGCTCAACTGATTTGAAACACTAGTATTATATCCACATATTGAGATGACTGTAACACCTTAACAAGACATTAGATAAAAGTGTGCCTTAAAATAACTAAATTGTTAAATACGATGATATATGGTCAAAATACATGGCTGAAAGTCCAGGAGGAATTACTGAAATTGCTAAAAAAAAAAACTTAACACAGTATAAAAGTATTTGAAGAAAAGGTTAAAGCTAAAGGGATTAAAGGTTCAAATAACCAGAGGTAATAATTATTCCTTTAAACCATGGTCAAAACAGATTGCTAATAATTAACTGTTGATGGATATATGGTTAGGAATAGGTCACCATCAGTGATGGATAAATTGTATAGAAAAAAAAAGCAATGAAATAGTTATTTTAGCTAAAATACTAAACTGGTTTAACTGGCATGTTACATTGAAGCATACTATTTAACAGTAGATCCAACCTGATTAATTACATGAAAAATATTCATAAGTAATATTCAGTGAGCACATTTGGAACAGATGTTGAGCTGTTCATATGTATGTTTGGGAACCACAGGCTTAGCTGAAATGCTAAAGCACATAATGCAGGCTGCTCTTTCCTGCTTATTTGAAATCAAGTGGTGCTCCACTACCTGCATAAACACTAGGTATTGATTCAGAACAGATGCTATTAAAACAATTTTGCATTATTTTCCAAGCTTCTGGTATCAGCCTGATTCATTTTTGGTATGACATAAACATTCCTTTAAGGTTTTTTATTCATGTGTCATCATCAGCAACGGTTAATAGATTATATTCTGTAATTAACATTTCCCCCGTGAGCCGTCTGTCCCTGACTTCTGATGTGATGCTCTAATTGTAATTACAGCTAATAAATTCTCCCTCTGTTTAATCAGGGTCATCACAGTTAACCACAGGCAGACACTTAATAATGGTCTTCAGCTCATGCAGGGCAGATGAAGTGTCAGGAGACGGGCACATTAAACGATATCACTATTAGTTGCAGTGGGAGTCACATGTTCAATAAAGGAACAAGCTCCTGTTGTAAAAAGACAAAAAATGCCCCAAAATAATTGAGTAAATTTAATGCTTCTCTCCTTTCATTCTGTTCGCTACAGTCTGAACTGAAAGGCAGACAAGAGAAAGGGTCACTGCACAGGTGAGATATTTTATTGCATGCCATTTCTGCTTTTCATGTCTCACACAACCACACAAATGGCATTTAACGATGACACATGGTCCAAAACTGAGGTACCTATCAATATTATACTGGCTCCAAAAAAACAAAACAAAACAAAAAAAAAAACAAAGTAAACTATATGCTGACCAAAAAGAGACAAAACATTATTTTAGCTGTTTTTCCTGTGTGAATCTGGTAATTATTTGAAAAAGGCACACCACAAACCTCCAAAAATGTGAGCGAAAATTTGAAAGTCTTTTCCACACAATCTTTCTGGGTATTTCCCCTTGCCTGTAACTGTATTTTAAACCTGCATGTTATCCTTGTATCCTGTAAAATCCATGTCCTTCGATGCCAAAGCTATCGGTACAAATCAGCTCTAGCAATGAGTCAAAAAAGGGCTAATAGAAAAAAACTGAACGTACTGCCCTGGAAAACTGCTGACTTTATTTCTTACTTTAGTTAAACCTTACACCCTGCCACAACACAGTTGGCACTCTTCCTGTTTATTTTTAAATCACAGTAAGAGCTTTCATTGATTTAACACACACACACACACACACACACACACACACACACACAAGCCCTCAAGGTGATGCAGTTTGGACCCATTCTGTGGCTTGAACATTTCAGTTTCTATTCACTTCTGTGGCAACTGCACATCACTGACATCTATTTGGGAGAGCTGTTTAATTGTTTCATATCATTGGTTTGCTGAGTAGAGACATAACTGCACCAAACAGGAAGAAAAGAAAAAAGTGCATATGTTAGGCCCAAAACCTCTCTTCAGGGCCATGTCCAGTTATGAAGAACTCACTCACTCTCTCCACACACACACACACACACACACGCGCACGCACACACGCGCGCGCGCGCACACACACACACACACACACAGCTGATTAGCAATAAGTTAAAGTAACACTGAAATGACAAGAAAAGACTTGCTTCAGGTTCATCTCTAATTGGCCAGATGACTGTACATATCAGGGCAGACTGATGGATGTTTTTGGGCTCTTAAACATCAGTGTTTGTTCCAGGTTGGTGTTGCAATAGGCCCTCTGGAAGACCTCTCAACTACTATCAGCTCATCTGGGTTGCCATGCACCTTATAATGGAACAGAAGGTCTTGGATGGCCCGCTCTTCAATCTACAAAGACAGAAAAAATATTGTGGGACACTGAGTACCTAAACCATGCCTCAACTGGGGGAAGGGGGGAAAAAAAATGCTGACAGAGACAGCATAATGTTAATAAGAGTGTTTTACATAATGGCAACCAGAAAGCCACAGGAATAAAAGTTGGAGAAGAGCAGAGAAAGCTGGCACATGATAAAACCATAGAGAATGTGAGTTCATTAGATAGATGTGTGACAGAGAGGGACAGAAAAGAGATTGAAGCTATACATCAAGTCATCTCGGGAGAGTGTTTGTGCGGGTGAACGGGCAAGCGCTGGGGCACACAGACAAACCGCGTCACCTGGATGAGCGCCAGCGGCTTCTCTCGGCTGCGGATCAGCGCAGCCTCCTGCTGCTTCTCCTCCTCCACGATGGAGGCAAAGGTCACCAGGGAGGACAGAGGAGGGCTGCCCAGTGCTCCCAGCACCCAGGGTCTGAGGGGAGAGACGGGAGTCACAGAGTGAGGATGGGCATCAGTGGCTGTGCAGCCACACTTAAAGCAGCAAGAGTCCAGCTGTGTGGAACAGTTGAGTCAAGTACCACTGACAAACCTCTTATATGACTGTGTAACAGGACTGAAGTTAAAAACATCTGTTATTATTATTATTAGTACTATAAAATATTGTTGGACAGACAGTCTGGTTTAAATTATAATCGTTATATTCAACTTTACTTTCTTCTGACAACATCCATCCTGTGAAACTGGTTCCAACTGATTAACAACTGGATGTCTCAGCTTTTAGATTTAGTAGTGGCAAAATGATATAATGGCTTTCAAGTCTCCACAGTACATGTGCTCATCTTACCTCCCCATCAATGAAAAAACTAAAAGTCTGGCCTTTGGATTGACATAAGCCATATAATTCTATAACAAAATCAGATTTTCAGCATATGAAAACTATAACAAAATAGGAAACGGCTAACAAACAGACATGCTGCTATTCATTTATAATGTCCCTAAATTACATCTTTAAGTCTATTTCCAGTTCCTTAAAAAGCCTGCATGTTTGTAAGCACACTAAAACTGC